>NW_010196916.1:0-16421 GCF_000695765.1 Mesitornis unicolor
CCAGCAGCTCCGCGGCGGTACCGCGCTAAGCCCGCGGGGCCTTTAGCCGCGGTCCTGAAAGCGGCTTTTTCCGCCGTCCGGCAGGGCCGTGGGGTGGCCAGGGCCATCATAATTCGCTGCCCTGCGGAGCTCCCGTATCCCTCCCCGCAGCAGCTGAGGCACTGCTGGCTGTGCTGGGGGTGCCTGATAGTGCTGGGGGTCCTGTCACTGCTACAGGGAGCTGGGCTAAGGGGGAGGGAGCAAGTAAAGCATCCACACTGTGCTGGATTGCACCCGTGTTGCCAGCTGTGGAGCTGAAGATTGTGTTTTACCGGCTGCAGAAGTGGTTTTGTGTTTTTAAAACATAAGTCTGGAATTGTCACAGAGCATGAACACTACAAGCAGATGCCAGTTACACTGAGCAGACTGTTGTCTGGTTCGTCCAGTTTACTGCTACTTTGGGTGTTGTCCAGTAAGGGCACGTTACTTTGCTAGGGTTTGTTGTGTGGTTTGGTTTTTTTTGGGTGCTAACCCTTGGAAAGCCCTGTTATTAAAGCCCTGAAGGGATGTAATTAATTTACAGTGAAAAGTTCAATTTAAAACTTTCTGCTGGCTATTACAACCTGAGCTGGGAAAAACCAACTAATTGAAAAACAGCAGGAAAAAAATCTGTCTTTTGTTAGTTGGAGATTGTCAAATAAGGAGAGGATCAGACTGAATTTTCATATTGTGGACACAATACTAGAGGGTATTCTTTAATTTATAGAATTGGTGCTGGTTTTGGGGTGTCCTTAAGTTATTTTTAATTACTATTTATTTAGCTGTCATTAAGTAATGACCAGAAGTCTCCAGTGTGCTGAAATGTTCCCAAAGGGAATGGCTGAGGAAGTGGCTTAAACCACTAATGGAGAGATCATTCTGTCAATATATGAAACAATACCTACAGACGTATTTTTGTACCTTTACACTGCTTCATTAGATGAAGCCAGTAGCTGGTGAATTAGCTTGCTCAGGTGATACCTTTTTCTTGGTTTTCCTTTATTATCAATTATTTGTTTTAGCATTCTGAATTAATTATCACAGAGTATTAGGAGTTGGAAGGGACCTCAAAAGATCACCCAGTCCAACCCCTGCCAGAGCAGGATCACCCAGACCAGGTCACACAGGAACGCGTCCAGGTGGGTTTTGAATGTCTCCAGAGAAGGAGACTCCACAACCTCTCTGGGCAGCCTGGGCCAGTGCTGTCACCCTTACAGTAAAGAAGTTTTTCCTCATATTCAGATTGAACCTCCTATGTTCCAGCTTGCGCCCATTGCCCCTTGTCCTGTCATTGGCTGTCACTGAGAAGAGCCTGGCTCCTTCCTCCTGACACTCGCCCTTTACAAATTTATAAACATTAATGAGGTCTCCCCTCAGTCTCCTCTTGTCCAAGCTAAAGAGACCCAGCTCCCTCAGCCGCTCCTCATAAGGGAGATGCTCCACTCCCTCAATCATCTTTGTGGCCCTGCACTGGACTCCTTCAAGCATTTCCCTGTCCTTGAACTGAGGGGCCCAGAACTGGACGCAATATTCCAGATGCGGTCTCACCAGGCCAGAGTAGAGGGGGAGGAGAACCTCTCTGACCTACTCACCACCCCTCCTGATACACCCCAGGATGCCATTGGCCTTCTTGGCCACCTGGGCACATTATTGCTGGCTTATGGTCATCCTGCTGTCCACCAACACCCTCCAGTCTCATTTTTGTTCATGAAACACCAATGAAATGAAGCTGTAGATGCAAATTGCCACTGTTTAAAAAGCAGGGAAGGTAACAATAGAAATGAATGAACAAAGTCCAGAGAAGCAGACAGAGGGACAAGTGAACTTTTTCAAGATAACAGCACTCACTCCCTGGTTTAGACATATTCAATATGTGTGTGTAATAGACTTGGCCAAAATGAGTTGGTTTTTGTTTTTTAAAGGAGTATCTGTTTATTTTTCAGAAAATGTTTTATCACAGAGGTTATGGTGAGACTATGTACTAGGCTATGCTTTTTTAAAAAGCCATGTTATGATTTTTGATTGAATATCTTTTCCAGTGTTTTTTAGATATTATTTTTAAATTGTTTCTATGAAAATAGTACATTACTGAAATGTCATGGCATTGTCTTTCTTGATACAAAATTCTGAGGGCTTTCTTATTTTCAGGCTTTGAAGTATACAGGCCGTGGCTATGCATCACAGCGTACTTTAAATGTAAGTATAAAGCACCATCTGACTACAATAAATCACTTTTTAATTTGTTTCTTAGTCACTGAAGTTTTAAGAAAAGTTATCACAAGAAATCTGCATTGGAGACAATGTGACTCGTGCCCAAGTCACACCTTACTGCAAAATCTGGAATAAAAGTCAGATTTCCTTTTTTATTTTGCTTTGCTAATTGTTATGTCGTGTGGGACAAAGTTGGTCATTAGTGTGTCAGCTAACTTCAGCTCACCGCAACTACTCCTGACTGGAAAATACAGCCAGTACCAACTAATCCCTGTGAGGGTTTTTGTATGCTATCCTGCAACTTGCTGTTACAACAGAAGTCAATCATGATGAAGAAAGCATTATGGAAACAGATAGACATTCTTCATTTTTAACACTATGATTTGTCTTTTTTCCACTTAATTTTCTAGTGTTTTTTTTTTTCTTTGCTTGCCTCTCTATAGAAAGAACTTGTGAGACCCTGTAAAGCTTTATGTGTAACTCTCACCACCTTCCCAAGGATCAAGGCGAGGCTGACCAGTCTGTAGTTCCTTGGGTCTTCCTTCTTTCCCTTCTTGAATACAGGAAGGGTGCTTGCTTTCCTCCAGTCTTCAGGCACCTCTCACAATTGCCGTGATTATTGAGAGTGACCTTACAAAGACATCAGCCAGTTCCCTCAGCACTTGTGGGTGCATCTCACTGAGGCATATGGATTTATTCCCTCTTCTGATCCTCCTCCACCAAGGGTACATCTTCCTTGCTCCAGCCTTCCCCTGGTCTTTGAGGTCTGGGATCTGAAGATCCTGAAGGCCGATCTTACTAGAGAAGGCTGAGGCTAAGAAGGCAGTCAGTACCTCAGCTTTAGAATCATCACAGAATTGCTTGGGTTGGAAGGGACCTTAAAGCTCACCCAGTCCAACCCCTGCCATGGGCAGGGACACCTCCCACCAGCCCAGGCTGCTCAAAGCCCCATCCAACCTGGCCTTGAACACTGCCAGGGAGGGGGCATCCAGAGCTTCTCTGGGCAACCTGTGCCAGTGTCTCACCACCCTCACAGTGAAGAATTTCTTCCTAATATCTACTCTAAATCTCCCCTCTTCCAGTTTAAAAGCATTACCCCTTGTTCTATCACTACCTGCCCATGTGAAAAGACCCTTCTCAGCTTTTCTGTGAGACCCCTTCTGGTACTGGAAGGCTGCAATAATGTCCCCCCGGAGTCTTCTCTTCTCCAGGCTGAACAGCCCCAACTCTCTCAGTGAGTCCTCATAGTGCTCCAGCACTCTGATCAGCTCTGTGGCCCTCCTCTGGACCTGCTTCAAGAGCTCAATGTCCTTATGTTGGGAGCCCTGGAGCTGGACACAGTACTTCAGGTGGGGTCTTAGGAGAGGAGAGTAGAGGGGGCAGAATCACCTCCCTGCCCGTGCTGGCCACGCTTCTTTTGATGCAGCCCAGGATACAAATGCAGCGTTTTCGATGTCCTTTGTCACCAGGTCCCCTGCCCCATTCAGCAGCAGGCCCACATTTTCCCCAGACTTCCTTCTGCCTCCTGGGTGCCTATGGAAGTCCTTGTTGCCTTTGACAGCCCTTGCCAGATTCAGTTTCACTTGGGCTTTGGCTTTCATAACCTCATCCCTGCATGCTCTGACGTCTCACAGGTTGCCCGTCCCTACTTCCACCTTCCTTGTGCTTCCTTTCTGTGCATGGGTTTTGGTCGTCCATGCAGACCTCCTGGCACTTTTACCTGACTTTCTGTTTCTTAGACTCGACCGCTCTTGAGCTTGGAGTGTGTAATCCTTGGGCATTCAACAGCTTTCTTCAGTGCCGCTTCACTGCAGGACCTCTGAGACTCTTGCAGGCATTGTCCATCCCAAGGCTGGGCTCAGTGCACTCCAGCCGTTGTGTCCCAGAAAGGGCAACCACCCCTCCTCATCTTCTTGGCCTGTCCTTCCCAAAGAGCCCGTGTCCCTCTATGGCAGCACTCCAGCCACGGGAGCATCCCACCACGGCTCTGTGATCCCATGATTGTAGTCTTGCAACCACACACTGATCTCTTATTCCTTATGTTTATTCCCCATGCTGCATGCACGAATAAAGATTATTTTAGTGCTCTGAAACACTTGCAGGATAAAAGGGAAGCTATGACATGAATGAAAGAGTAGAAGTGGAGAAATTAAAAAAACATACTGATATATGTGTGCATATGTGAGAGAGACCATAACTTTACTCCGTGCTTCTCCTCTTAGGAGGTGGTGATAGCAAGTGCTGTAAGGACACCAATTGGATCTTTCCAAGGATCTCTTTCATCATTGCCAGCCACTAAACTTGGATCCATTGCAATTAAGGGAGCAGTTGACAGGGCAGGTATATGTAAATATTTTTTCTGTGATAAAGAAAGCCTCAAGTGGTTCAGGACGGTATCAGTCTGTGTCTTTTATGTATTTTTTTTTAAATTTGCTTGGTAAAGGAAAGGTTCAGGGGTTGTTTTTTTTGCTCCTGTGGCACTCTTAAGTCTTTTTCCACAATTGTTTCAATCTGAATTAAGTTAAGCACTGCTTCCAGGAGCAGATTGTTACTTAAGGATATCTGTGCTAATCCAGATCTCATTAAACATGCTAATTATTTGTCTGGAGTGGAGTTTTACGACACACCTAAGCTGGTGCAAAGGCTACTTGCTGCTGAAACCAGTGGTCTTTCTTTTTCGTGTCCGCTTTTTACACCCTTGTGAGTCTATTAATGGATTCACATCAGCAAAAAAGTATTTTTGAGAGGAGAGGAGGGTTAATTTTTTCCAAATTTGGTTTCTTGAAACAGCATATTACAAGAACTTGAACAGCAGGGCTATTGCAGGAAAGGCAGTGGGAAAACAGGCCTCTTCTCTCCAGTGGTGTCTTCCTGTGGCCTTTCCTCAGCCCCGTTAAACAAATCCATTTATTTGGACATAACTGTGGCAGGTGGAAAGTTTTGTGCGTTTAACCATCCATGCAGATTGAGCTGCTTAGGTGAGGAGTGAGTCTGGAAAAGTTTCCTCGAGTCGGCTTGTTCTGCAGAGTCACAGGAGAACTCTGCTCTGGGGGGGCCACCGGTTCCCCATGTTCTGTGAATATGAGGGTAGGGATCTGGGATGCACCCAGCTGTGTGCTGCTGGTGACACACAGCTTGGGCATGACACGTTTCATCAGTCCTTGATAGAAAACTTCAATGGGAGGGTTCGTACAAGGGAGTTACATCCTCTGTGCAATGAATCCTGAATTGAAACTATTTTCTTTTATAGGTATCCCTGTGGAAGAAGTGAAAGAAGCGTATATGGGTAATGTCTTGCAGGCTGGACAAGGACAAGCTCCAGCAAGGCAAGCAGTCCTGGGTGCAGGTATTCATTCTCTTGATGCTGGGGTTAAAGGTTTTCTGTCTTTATATAGACGGTGTAGACTATTGAGCTATGAGTTAAGCAGAGTAGTGGCCAGCCTGTTGTCACGACAGCCTGTGTATGCTTTTTGCCCTGTGGTGGGTGAAGGGTGGATGTTGTGCTCATGTCAGTGGGCCTCAGTGCATCCTCAGGAATCAGTTTTCATGTGCACAACGGATGTTACTGCCTACGGTGTCTGCGGAACCTGGAAAAGACAACACTGGAGACCAGGCTGTTACTCTTGGAGTACTTTCCACTAATGATGGATGCTGCTCTTTGACTCTTTCCTGAAACAGATTTTTTTTTTTCTTCAGTGTATCATTACTCTTAAGCCTTACTGGATAAGAGGTCAGTGAGTTTCCTTGAACTGCAGATAAGAGTATGTCATTACACTCGTCTTCCCATGGAGCCTGGAGCTGTTACTGGAAGGATTGACTCTATAAAGTAACTGCAGTGTGAATATTACTGGGCTGCAGGAATGATTTTCTTTTCCCTTTTGCTGTGGGGATGGTATTCTCTACCTTAGTGTGACTCTAGGAAAGTCTGTGGGTCGGGGAAGAACCTGATACTTTGTTGGCTCTGTCCCTGTGCTTTTTTGAAAGAGAGGGAACTGCAGGCTCAGTAGCGTAAGCTGGGCTCCCTGGGCTTAGATGTAAATTGATCTCATGAAATATTGCTGGGACACCTATAAAGTGCTACTCTGTCCTTTAAATAATACAGTTGTTTGTACACCTTCTTTGACTCAGGTCTACTCATTGGCACTCCTACTACAACTGTCAATAAGGTCTGTGCTTCAGGAATGAAATCGATCATGATGGCAGCACAAAGCCTGATGTGTGGGAGTCAGGTATGTGAATTTTACTGCTGTTTTATGGAAAAAACCACACAAGTAATGTTGTAGATCCTGCCCTACCAATGACTGTGCTCTGTGACTTGGGACTGTGTTTTGACTTGGCATAGTAAAGCTAATTAGCAAGGTTTTGTTTTGCTTATGCAACCTTAATTTTATAGTCACTTAAGTTTGTTTTGGTTTAAAACAGAAAAAAATTGTAAGTATTATAGTTAGGAAATTGCCAGATGTAGTTTTAGAGATGAGCAAATAAGGTGGATGTTAATTCTTTTTTGTATTTACATCCCTTCCCCACTGCTCTTCCCCCATCCCACCTCCCAGCCTATCCCAAAAAAGTAGTTAAGGGAATCTCAGAGTCACAGAATATTAGGAGTTGGAAGGGACCTCGAAAGATCATGCAGTCCAACCCCCCTGCCAGAGCAGGATCACCCAGACCAGGTCACACAGGAAATTTTGACGCTTTCTAGTTTGAAAAATTGAAGAAAATTTTGCAGGCCTGGTTTTTGATGAAACACAGTATTGACTTTCAGACACTTTAAACCCTTACATGAGTTAAATACATATATGAAATGAATGTTGTGTGCAAGTGCATTACAGATGTTTCAGGCTTTTTTATATTAGAAGAAGTGGAGTCTGTTGTTGCTGAGTGTTTTCATTGGAGAGCTTGATGGAGAGGAATTGCTCATCTCTGTCAGCTGTGCTCTAATACTTGCTGTACAATGGGGAAAAATAATACCACTTGATGAGAGGGCAGGAGAATACACCATCTTCTGCAAGCTGTTGAATGCCATGCAGCAAAGAATACGGGAGAAGTGTGAATTCTGTTCTTAATTCCATGCATTTTGGCAACATCTCCCTTTCTCTGAAGTGAAAATATTGCCAGTTCAATATATATTTTTGGTTTACAAAGTAAGTGGCTCGTAAAGGAGAAATGGACTTACTGTTCTTACTTGGTTTGTGTAGAACAAAAGTAAAATACTCAAGTTTTGTTGTCCCATCTCTGAGGTTAGCAGCACTTTGTCCGGTGCCTGATCAAGTCAGGGGAAGTCTTGTCACCGGACTTTGCACCAGGCCCAGCACGTCTGTGTAAACAGTGACATTGGGCTTTAGTCATTCGCTCCCAGTGACTTCATGAGAATTGTGTGTTTGGTTGGTTTGACAGAAGCAGGTCATGAGCTCTGGAGAAAACTGGAGCTTTCAGCTGAGCTGACCATAGGCGCTGTGCTGCCAGTCTTAGCACAGGCAGAGACTCGGCCAGTTGTTAGTCTCTTAAAACTACAAATTCTGGGGGGTTTTTGGTATTTGGTTTTGCTGGCCAGGGACTGAGGTATCTGTGGTGTCAGTCAGTGATGGTTCCCAGTGCTTGGGTCTGTACATCGTTGTATAAACAATTGTATTAGCTGTCTCCAAGGCTTTCACTTTGTGGAACTGAAATGCCAGGGACTTTGTTGCTCTGTTCTGTTGCTGCTTCCACATCTCAGCTGCCTTTCTGATTTCTCTGCCTTTCTAGTTTGTGTCCAGCCGCTTTTGGTTCTTGGTTACTTCATGTCACTGTTCCTGGATCTAATTTATAATCTGTCCGTCCTGAACCAAACCATTATTTCTCTGAGTCTTAAAGAAACAAAAAAAAAGCTTTCATCTTTTTCTTATTGCTCTTTTGATGTAAAATCTTTTTGCGTTTATATTAACAGCACCATCGCACTCTCAAAGACTTACACTGCTGTGTTTGTACTTTGCTTACATTCATTTGTATTTCAAATATGCCGTTAAAAATAACTGGGTTTGTCCTTCACATCCTGAGATCCTAGGGGTTTTGGGGGAGATTCTAGGGGCTTTAGAGGAGATCCTAGGGGTTTTGGGGCTATAGCCTGGTGAATAGTAGGTGTACTTATGGTCCTTATAGCTTTGCTGTTCGTAGGTTTTCTGTTTGTTTGCTTTGCCTCAGCTTGAGAAGTATACTGATTCATAAATGTCGCAATGATTCTGCTTAATTCAAGTTCAGTAATCATTAACATCTCTCCTTTTTTCCTGACCTTTTCAGATGATAAAACCATATTATAAGTCATCTCCCTTTATATAGTAAGCTGAAACAATGTCATGTAAAACTGCAGGTACTTGTAAATCTCCATCTCTTCTTACTGGTCTCTTACATGCTGACTGTTGCTTGTTCCATAGTGATATGGAGCTGCTAACGAAGCACAGAAATGAGAAATTTACAGAAAAGAAAACTGTTTAAAATAACATTTATAATTTTATCTCAGAAGCTTTTAAAGTAAAAGTGCAGGAGACTGACATGGCTCTTGCAGCTTTCTAAACTTATATATGAAACTGAAGTCCAGTTGTTCTGTCAGAGTTGACTGACTGTCTTCAGCTGTTGTTCCTGCTGTTCGCTTTTTAAATGCATAAAGATTTTTTCTTTCCTCTTTCTCTAGGACTCCTCAGAAATATAAAGTGTTCATCCTTAAGCTTTTGCCAACATTTGTTCCTACAAGAAGCCATAGAGATCTCACTGCATTATTAATACTTTTAACTTGTTTCCTTTGAGCAGGATGTAATGGTTGCTGGGGGAATGGAGAGCATGTCTAACGTTCCCTATACAATGAGCAGAGGATCAACACCTTACGGAGGAGTAAAGCTGGAAGACCTGATAGTAAAAGATGGGCTTACCGATGTGTATAACCACATCCATATGGTAAATATTCCTGCACAGTACCGAAGTGTCAACCGTAGACCTGGTGCAGCTTTGAAGAGCTTTCTTATAATTATTGTGAAACTGCTTCATCCAGCAAACCTAGAAGTGAGGAATAACATTAACAGGGGAGGAAAAAGTCTTCCATTTCCAGGCCTCCTGTAGGAACTGTAATGAAGGGGCTAGGCAGAGGACCAAACCAGAAGAGCAAATTGTGTGTTAATACTTACCTGTCTCTGGTTGGAGTCTAAATGGTCTAGAGCAGGGATTTGAAAGAAAAAATTCTGCCAGTGATAGATTGCTGTTGCTCTGTCTGTGGGAGAGAGCAATCCAGTTATTGGTGTCTGTGAGGGTACCTACTCTGCACGGCTCAGCAGGCTGTCCTGTTTATTTTTCCTCCCCCAATGCACATATCTCATATCTTCTGTTAGAAGGTTTGAGTCAGCTGATGCTCATCAGCAGTGTGACTTAAATTGGACAAAACTGCAAACTCAGGTTGGCTTTGGAAAACAACTGCTATGAAGATAGCAAAGAACAAGCATCAGGGAAGAACAGTTTGAAAAGGGAACGACTGGTTCAGTTCAGGGATACTTCTGATCTTTGCCTGTGGTCACTCAACTGCAGGGCATTGCTGATTGATCGGTTGGTGTTCATGCTGCTGTACAGGAAAACACATCTTGAAGAAGAGTCAGCTGTGATCCATATATCTGAGACAGACCTCACTGCTTCCTTGTGTGATTTATTCTTCTTGCAGCATAGTGCACTCTGCTGAGGCTGTTGGTTGAAACCCACTTGCACATTTCAGCTAAAATGGATTTTGATTGTGAGGATTTCTATAGGGATGTAAATGGTGGCTTTGCTAGTTCCTGTATGTGAGGAAGAACTCTAGGAGTGTGTTATAATACAGAGTTTTAATAGATTGGCACAGTATTTCAGAACCTTTTGTCTTCATTATAGCAGCTGTAGGTTGCTTAGAAAACTTTGACAGCCAGTGTGAGAATACAGAGGAAGGCCCATCCGATGGCTTTAGGGACTCACTCTTGTCCGTGTTCTGGCAGTAGACTGAGTTGCTGGTGCTATGAAGACTTTAAATTTGTTAACCGCAGAGAAGTGAACTTGCTTGTTTGAAGAACTGGAGGAACACGGAACTAAAGGGTTTTGAGTTGATTCATTGAGCTTTCAACAGAAGTGAGAGGTGGAACAAAACCTGTTTAAGAACAACTCTCTCAGGTTGATTGAGTATCTTTTTAAAATTTATTTTGTCACCAGGTATTTAGACAGTGTTGGTAATGAATTACGATTGTATAATTATAGATAAAATTGTTTCATTCTACTTATTTCATTCCAGTTGTTAGACAAAAGGTATATATACTTTTATTTTTACAGTTTTTAGAGTATCCAACCTTGAAGGGTAAGTAAGCCCTCTGTGTTTCTGTTCTTGTAATCTCTGGAATAGGCAAGCTAAAAATGGAATGAAAACACTGGTAAGATGGTGTGAACTGTGTTCTGTGGCTGAACAATGATCCTCAGTCTCTGAAGACATCAGCCCTAAGCACATTAAAACTTACTTTTGTGTGCAGTTTTTTAACTTAAAAAAAAGCCTTGTAAGGAAAGTTCCTCCATTACTTTAATAATTTGGATCCAGAAAATGTTTGCTAGATCTGAATTTCATATTCCAAAACCAGAAATTACTGTTTGATCATGACTGTGTGAATTGGTAATGGACACCAAGTTCAGTTCTGGAGATCCGCTGGTTCAGTTTTTTCAGTTATGTTTCTACTTCATGTCTCCAGAAGTGCCAAACCTAACGTGCCTGGTTTTCTCCAAGGGCAACTGCGCTGAGAACACTGCCAAGAAGTTCACTATTTCACGAGAGGAACAAGACACCTACGCCATAGGCTCCTACACCAAGAGCAAAACAGCCTGGGATTCAGGAATATTGAAAAATGAAATAGTTCCCGTCACCATTTCCCAAAAAGGTATTATGGAAAGGTGTGATCAAATGAACTGTGTTTCTTACTAAAAGCTGTGCCATTGTCTGCGTTCAGTGCAGGCTGTGTTGTTTAAACATGCGGAGCTCAGGAACACTAATTTTAGATCAGCCAAGAGTTTTCTGTTACGCAGACTTTCTGGTGAATAGCAGGCAGTGACCTGGGATCCGGTTTTGGTTTTTTAATTTTTCTTTAATGTTACACACCGTATCTTCTTCCCTCTTCATGTAAGTGTAAGACTAGCTATTGAATTTAACTGGTATGGCTTGAGGACAGCTGTGGTTTAATTTCCCCTTAATTACCTTACAGATATGTTCTTTGTCCCTTTCATTCAGCCAGCAGGAAGTATAAATGGATTTGCTGTGAATAAATTGGATTAAGGAATAATTTTATTTTCAGTTTTCGTAAGCACACTTCTTGACATGCATTTTATGTGTGTTTACGTTTTTTTACTGAAATAAGTTTTTTCAATAATGAAGTGCTTAATCGAAGTACTGTGTTAGAGTGGACTGTTACATAAAATACTAAACCCAAATCTGAATTTCAGGGAAGCCAGATACAGAAGTGAATGAAGATGAAGAATACAAACGTGTTGATTTTAGTAAAGTTCCAAAGCTGAAAGCTGTTTTCCAAAAAGAAAATGGTAAATATTGCTAAATCAACTGCTTAATTTTCTACCAAGTGCAAGGATACTTTGTTGTGGTGAAGAGTGCTGTTCACAAGAGCTTGAATGCCCAGTTGTAGTCCATGAACTGTTAAATGTCTGCTAAGACAAAGAAACAGCATGAGTTGCCTTGGACTCAGAGATGGTCCAAGAACCTTAAACCAGTGAAAAATCTCTGGTTTGGACATTTCCTTCAAAAAGACTGAAACAGATTGGTTTCAATTTAGCTCTTGCCTTGGTTTCCACCAGGTGTAAGCTCTTGTTGCAGTGGGAGCTGGAGTTGCCTGTTACTTCCCTGAATCTGTAACTGATAAATCTTTCTGCTTCAATGGAAGTTGCCACTCATTCACGAGCCCTTTTGAGCTGGAATTCTGTGTTAATGTCCGCAGTGCAGCTGACACGGACGGTGTGATCAAAACCACCACTTGGATAAAGATACAAATACGTGTGGTTGTACTTGATTAATCAAACGGATCCAAAAACCCCAACTCTGTTAACTCCCTGCAACAAACATTACCATACTGTTGAGACCTTGTGTTCAAGGGCCTAAGATAAAAAAACCCGTGTTGTTAACAGGGCATACATGAGCTGTATCACACCCTCTGTTTAACCAAGGCTTTACCTTCTCTAGGAACAGTCACAGCTGCCAATGCCAGCACTCTGAACGATGGAGCAGCTGCGTTGGTGCTGATGACTACAGAGGCAGCCAAGAGACTGAATGTCAAACCCTTGGCACGGGTAGTGGGTAAGGTTTTTCTTTTATTTTCTTTGAGTTCAGTCCTGGAAAATACCCCCACGGTGTGCTCTCAGGCTGGGAGTCCCATTTGGCTGTTACCTGATGTTCATGGGACAGGGCAAGCCCTTTGGCATTATGGCTGCATCTTAATGCAGTCCCTGAAATTTCTGGTGTTGTACCAGCAGGCTTTTGGTCTTAAACTGAATTTTCTGCATGGAATAATATTAAAAATCTGAAAATGTTATTATGTGGCTCACTTAAGGCACAGATACATCTGAAGTTTAATTTCATGGACCGTTACATTCAGAATTTTTCTATCTTGGCTGGGTTTGCTGCCTGCACGGATGAAAATTGTGCATGGTAAAAACAACAGGTCTTTAAACAGCTTTTATGATTTTTACAGCTTTTGCAGATGCTGCTGTTGATCCTATTGACTTCCCAATTGCACCTGCATATGCTGTTCCCAAGGTAGGAAGAAAACCAAGTGCTTTTTTGAAAAACAACAAACTTCCCTAGCACTGGATTGTTGGTTCGTCCTTCAGTGGATCTTCCTGTCATTAGGATCGAAGTTATAATTATGTCATAAATACAAAGAGCACGTTTTTCTGAGGAGGAAGGTTAGAATGCAGATTTTCAGAGTAACCAATTTCTCACACCTATTTTGAAAGGGAATATTGGTCTATGTTGCTTGTGCCAACTTTGGGCTTGTTTCTGCTTTTGAAGCTTTGCAGCTAGTATGGCTAAAAGGCAAAATAAATACAGTTAAACAAGTACAGAGTACTTCAAAAGGGCACTGAAGAAAAGTGCATGGCGTGAGGTGCTACTGTGTCGGTTCAAGTGTACTCGCTGTAGTAGCAGTCTTGCAAGTGCCATGAAAACATGCACTTGGCATAGGGTGCTTTCTGCTGCTGCTTTTGTGAAAACTCAAGCCTGTGGTGCAGTGCTTTAGTTTTGCTTTTTCCCACCTGACAAAGAGGTTCCGAAATGTGAACATGAATCAAACTATGGCAGCCTGAGCCACCGACTTCAAAATAGGCAGAATTATTTCTATAATTGGACTCCTATATTTTTATAGTAGTAATTATTCTTATTATTATTTCTAGATTCTAAGTAAGACAGGCCTGAAGAAAGAAGATATTGCCATGTGGGAAATCAACGAAGCATTCAGTGTTGTGGTGCTGGCCAATATTAAAATGCTGGATATTGATCCACAGAAAGTAAATATTAACGGAGGCGCTGTCTCTCTTGGACATCCCATAGGGTAGGTAGAATAAGCACTGGTTTTTGCTCTGCACAGAGGTGTTGTTTTCTGGACACACTGCCAGCACACTTACCTGTATTCTCAAGTTTAATCCATGTAGGAAGGGTAATAGACATTTGCTATCAGGTACACAGTGACTTAATTCAGGTGTTAAATTTAAGGGTACCTTGAAAAGAACATAATCCTGTTTTTCTCTTCGCAGTTACTTACCACTGACTTTTATAAAGAGCTTGCTTACTATAGCTATATGGATTGATGATGTATTAAAACCAAACCACTATTAACATGACAGAATAATAAAAAATAATTAATCCAGTAGTTAAGCTAATAAATTTTATGAGTAAACTTCTGAAAATAGTGAAGGATAGAGTACAAGGACTTTTGTTTTTCTGGCATGAAGAAAGTGAAATTCCAGGTCTTGTTGGAAGCATTTTTGGCAGTGAATCCCAGTCTCCAAGCACCTAACACTGCAGACCGGGACAGTTTCCTTCTCTGGAAGAGCTCTGCTACATGCAGAGATACTTCATGGTATACAGACTGACTTAGAGGCAGTTTCCTTTTCATGAAGAAACTTTAGATAAACATGGAGCTTCTGTTTGTGTATGGATCTTTCTGTTTGTTAAGTATTGGAGCTAGAGAAAAGCAACCTGTATTGTTTTTGTGTAGATGAAAGGGTTGGTTTGGTCTTTCTGTTGTTTTGCTGCTGTTTTTTTCCCCTCCAGTGAATTGGTACTGTATCCTGCCAACTATCCTGTGTGGGTCACATGAAGAATTTCCTTTAAACTAAGCTATATACACTTTTTTCTTTAATTTAGAATGTCTGGAGCAAGAATCGTTGTTCACATGGTCCATGCGTTGAAACAAGGACAACACGGTCTTGCGGGAATTTGCAATGGAGGAGGAGGCGCTTCTGCAATATTGATAGAGAAGTTGTAGGCTCACAGAGTGTGGGAAACAAAGCCTTAAACAAAGTGAAGAGTGGTACCTGTTACATCTTATTTACCAATAAGTGGATGAATTCTTTAACTGCTATTCTGAAATTTCTTAAAGCATCATTGATTATTGATTATACTGGGCTTTTATTACTTTGACTCAGTGCAAGTTTTTATACAGTACAAATAAGAATATGTCAAATTATGATAATGTCTTGAGACCTGACAATAAAGAATGTTTAACTGTGGCTTCTCTGTCACTGACGTGTGGTTTCTCAAACGCCACTGAAAAAAGAATTCCTAACTCACATAATGCAGCTACTGGAAGCAGCTGGTTTTGTACAGTTTAGTTGTTTAATTAGTTAGTAACTACCAAGTCATTTTTTCATGGGAAAAATAACTTTACTCAAAGATTGGTTTTCTACCGGGAATGGAAAAGAAACAGTTTCTCATGTAGCAGAAACAAAATACCAAGCAGAGTTGCAACCCTGGACTTCAGGAGGGCAAACTTTGACCTCTTCAAACAATTGCTAAGGGAAATCCCATGGGCAAAGCTGCTTGAAGGTAAAAGGGCCCAAGATAGCTGGGTAGCATTCAGGGACTGCTTCTATGAAGCTCAAGATCGGAGCATCCCGACACGTAGGAAGTCAAGGAAGGGAGCCAGGAGAGCTGCTTGGTTCAACAGGGAACTGCTGGGTAAGCTTAGGCGGAAGAGGAAAGTTTATAGATCATGGAAGGAGGGGCTGGCCACTTGGGCAAGTGGCTAAGGCTGTATGGGACTTGTTGACAGAGACTGGATTAGATATTCTGCCTTCTAAATGTTAAGGTCCCGGACAGGAAATTAAATTCCTAGGGGCTTGGTGGAAGGCAGGGGCTATTGCGGTACCCAATGATGCCCTGTCAGCTATTGAAAAGGGCCAGACCCCAAATAGCAAGATGGAGTTGCAGCAGCTGTTAGGCACATTAGGATACCGGAGAAAACACATTCCAGGATTTTCAGTTATTGCTCGTCCTCTGTATGATTTGCTCTGGAAAAGATGGAAATGGGATTGGACCCCACAACATACGGAGGCCCTTGGTATTCTAAAGGACGAACTTAAAACATACCGGAAATTAGGCCCACTACACCCACAAGACCCACTGAGAGTGGAATGGGGATTTGCAGAGCATGCCTCCTACTGTGGTGTATTTCAAAAAGGGCCACAGGGGCCAGTCCGACCTTTGCTGTTTTCCTCCACCTCCTTCAAGGAAACTGAACAGCGATATTCGGAGTGGGAGAAGGGGCTTCTCTCACTTGTCAGGGCAGTCAAGGCAGCGGAAAGATTGCACACGTCACAGGACATTATTGTGCAAGGCCTTATTCCTTTACTAAATTCGATCCTCAAAGGATTGCCTCCCCCAGAGGGAGTGGCCCAGAAGGCCACAACACAGAAGTGGTGCGCGTACTTGGAGGGAGTCAGCCAACTATTATCACTGAAGGAGGGCCCCCCCAAAATGTCAAAATTCCAACAACCTGTGAACCCTGACCCAGCTTTGTCAAGCTTGCCTTATAAACCTTCTCCAATTGAAGAGGCACCTGAGCTAACCCAAGATTCAGACACTCGAGGGGTATGGTTTACCGATGCGTCATCCCGTCGAGTGGGACCACAATGGCAATACAAGGCAGCAGCGGTGGAAATTGCCACTG
>NW_010196917.1:0-5675 GCF_000695765.1 Mesitornis unicolor
GGATCCTGCAATTCGGACACACTGCAGAGCTGGGAGGCCAGTAGTCAACTGGAGAGGGAATGAGCTGCGATGATCTCTTTGCACTAGACCAAGGTGAACCCCAGAAAGGGAGGTGATTTTTCTCTTAAGTAGCAGTAGTGGTCTTGCTTTTTGGGGCATCTTCCTGTCTAGTTTACATACTGGAATATCTCAGGCATATTGCAAATACATCTCCACTTGCTTGCTGAAATATCTCCTGAGAGCTAATCCAGCATTTTGTGGGAGGTAGTGGGAATCTTCCAGCAAAAAGACTGATTTTTCTCTGGAGTACTTTGGTCTTTTCAATCAAACTACACCCCCCTCTGCCATCAGAGCAGAGATGTAAAGTTACAACAGCGAGCAGGTCACCCACTTCATGATGGGAGGCAGCAAGATTGCCGTCCTCTGCCATCATCATCTTACTACCTCCATCTTCCTTACAGCTCCAGAGAGACAGCTGGGCAGATACTAAAAGCAAGTGGAAACTTTAGAAAAATCATTAAAAAATCTCCTTCAAGTCATCTTTAGGCACCATAGAGAAACAAACAAGTTGTGAGCCCTGTGTTTTAACAGCTTTGAAGATCACCTTTAATGGATTAATTATCAGTATGCACAACAGAAGCTGCACATCCTCACAGGTGTTTTTAGCAGAAGCCTGGAAATTAGCAATGGAAATTAACTTCAGGCTGGCTAAATCCTACTTTTTTGATTACTGCGAGCAGGTCCCATGCCTGCAAAGGGAGCATTTTGTGAGCGCGAGGAGCCGGGCACAACCCAATGTCATGCAAAGCATCTGTGCAAGAGCCAAGATTGCTCCCCGCAGTGCTTCGACTTCCCTATTGAATAAAGTCGGATCCTGCTCCCTTCTTGGGCAGTTGACCTCTGTTTGGAAGCGTCCCCAGTGCTTTGCCTGTTTATCCTATACGTGGCTCCATCCTGTTATTGCTGACTGTGGATGGAAAAGCTCTTCCTGTTCTTGAGGGAGAGCTCCCAGGGCTTTGCAAACTGCTCTCTGCTCATTACACCTTGCCCTAGAAAGTTTTTAAAGCCCGGTGGCTTCCAGAGGAATGGAGAATGTGAAGCATCTCACAGGACGGGCTCTAACCTATCCTCATTCTCTTCCCAATAAAGTAAATGGCAAAAATTCCCGCAAGCCTCATTTTGCTCTCAGTTATCTCCGTGTGCACTGAAGCAACAGAAAAAAAATGCCAAAATGCATTTCCTTCTCCATAATCATGCTTCATTTTGCATCATTTAAGCTAAATGAGTCACTAAACAGCACTTCTGGACGCCTTCCTCCTCTGGGTCAGCTAAGTAATTTAAGGTGTGCCTCTGCCAAGCCCTTAAGAAAATGATGACTCCTCCAAGGCACTTCGCAGCCGTGTTCTGCCCAAGGTGCAGCCTCAGGAGCTTTGCCAAATCTCAGCCTCACCAGGCAGTGCTTTTCATTCTTCCTCCTGGTTGAGTTTGCAGCCATCCTGCATGGGTGGCCTGTGTGATAGTGTGAGGATGGTTTGCAAAACGCTTTAACACCAGTGATGAGCCAAATGTCCAAGTGTTGACTCAATTGATGCTAATCTCAAGTGCTTTGTTTATGTAGACCCAACCCCTGTGGGCCTATGAAGATCTGCAGATGAGCCAAATAACGGAGCACAGCGCTACTCTCCAGGCCCATTTTTCCAAGCTACTTGAGGTATTCAGACACCTCAACTGGAGGGAGAACCCAGAGCTGTCAGTGACCTTCATCCCACCCTAAACAGAGGACCCATAGACACCGTTAACCTTCATCCCACTCCAAACAGGAGACTCACAGCCATCAACACTGGGCAGGTCTGGGCCTACCTCTCCCAGGGACATCACCAAAGTACCAAGCAGCTGTGGGAAGGAGACCATCTGTAAAAGCTCCTCTCAAGATGCAGATGGACCAGCGAGCAGATGAGGTCCAAACCACTTCTTGCCAAAAACAAGCTAGTTGCTCTGGATTAAGATCACCCTGTACAAACATGCATCTGGTTTTAATTGCTAATGCCCTGGCTCCAGGCCATTCTCGGTGGGACAGGGTGGGCAGCCTGGCTCTGATATTGTCACCAGTCTTGAAAGAGGGAATCTGACCAGGCTTCTGGGGACAAAGCTTTGGGGTCTGATTCCTGCTATGACCTGGGAGCTGAGCAATAGCAGCTGGATGCACCCAAGCTGCAAACTCCCCTTTAAATTGGGAGGCTTTTCCATTTCCCATGGCTCACAGTTTGCACCCCTCTTTCCTACTTGGCTTTGGGCTCCGATGAGGTTTTGGCCTCCGTCTCCCATTGCCCAGATGAGCCATAAAGCCACGCAATATTGAGAGCTACTAAACCCAGATGCTTTGACCAGCATGAGGTAGACTGGGGTAGTCTGGATGTGACAGCAAACATCTACTGTGAGCAGACCAGGAAGAGATCTGCCGATCTAATTAAAATCAACAAGATGCCTAAGTTGCAACTTGAGGGCTTATCTAGGAGGTAGGCCAAGCCCAGGGAGGAACATCCCTTTTTCTTACCTGCATTGCAACACATTACATTGCAAACCATGGTATTGCAAGCTGTTGTATTGAAACCCATGGCCTTGCAAGGCATGGCCTTGCAACCCATTGCATTTCAACCCAGAGCATTACAACCCGTGGCATTGCATCCCAGGGCATCGCCCATTACCAGGACGTGTCTGTGCAAGCAGAGAGACCCCATCCAAGTGGTAGGTGGAGAATGCAGACACTTACGTTTGATGAACTCGGTGAGTGAGAGGTTTTGCATGGGTTCGGATCTTGAACTGAGCTGGCTGAGCACATCCTAGCTTTTCTTGCTGTCGCTTTTCTTGCTGTCGCTCTCTTTCTCGCTCGCCACCTGGGGACAGATGAGAGGCTGTCATTGTACCGACTGTGCCAGAGTTTCCACTGAACTTGCTTTTATTTTCCCAAATCCTGACAGACAGTAGCCCATGCTTTTTGCAGACAGAGTCTGCAATGTTTCTGACCATGTCTAGTATGGGATGTAGAGCCGCCACTGAGCAGGCATACTTCCACCCTGCTCTGGGCCTGCCCCGCTGGGTCTCTGATAGGGCTGAAAGCGTCCATGCAGACATCTGCACTATATAGGTAAAAGCCCCCTTTCCCAACACTAACGAGTCACACTTTATAGACATTGAGCTGGACCATGACCCAGGTACAGCTCACGTGAATACAGAAATTTGGGAGGTGTAAGCCTTTGTATCAGTAATGATGGACACAATTAGGGAGGTGCTCTCCCTCCCCAGAGGGTCCTTTTTGCCCCTGTGTGTGGGAGAAGCAGGCACAGGAACCCAAGGAGCGATGCAGCCAACCTCCACCCAAGACAGGTTTGGGCACTGGTTTTGGATGGAGGATGAGAATTTCTATATGTCTCTGCATGTACCGTGCTGAGCCTTTGCCCCTGTAACCACGAAGGGGAGCAGGCAGCAACTATAGGAAGAAAAGGTCCAGGCAAGGAGGCAAAGGTCTGGGATGGAGGCAAAATATTTTTCACCTCCTGAGCCAAGAGAGGCTGACCCAGAGTAAGGATGGAGTAAGGATGTACTGGGGGTCATGGGGAGCAGCTGCAGACCCCTCACCTCTCCCCAGCCCTTTCCACTCTTCTCCTGCTCCTGGAAACCTCACATGAATTTTAGCAACTCCTACTTTCTTGAATGATTTGGGTTTTTTTAGCCACTTCTTTCCCACTGAACAGCAGCTGTGTGCAGGGACATCCTCTCCCATGGTCCATGGTCCTACAACTCTCTGAAAAGAGCGGGTAGCAAAGTGGGGATTGCTCTCTTCTCCCAAGTGACAAACTATAGAGTGAGAGGAAATGTCCTCAAGTTGCGCCAGGGGAGGGTTAGATTGGATATTAGGAAAAATTTCTTCACTGAAAGGGTTACCAGGCACTGGAAGGGGCTGCCCAGGGCAGCAGTGGTGGAGTCCCCATCTCTAGAGGGATTTAAAAGACAGGAAGATGAGGTACTTAGAGACATGGAGTGGTGGACAGGTTATGATTGGACTCAATGATCTTCAAGGTCTTTTGCAACCAAATGATTCTGTGATCCTATGGAAGGGGACGGATACTTTTATCCCTTCTCTCTCCCATCAGCAAGTGGGAGGCCATTGGGGGTGGATCAAACCCCCTGCTCTGCAGGCTTTTAGGGGAATCACAGCCTGCAGGTCATTAATTCTATTAGCTGTGCTAATTATGACATGTGTAATAGCAGAAAGTGCTCATTGAGAATGTGGTTTTCATGGGAAACCACAGCGTATTTTTAGCCAACGGCCCCATCCCTGACATCCAACATCGGCTCAGTGACGGGGTTGTGGCAACTCTCGGCACAAATCTAACGTGAGTCAGGCAAGCGAGTTCATTCAGCAGAAATGAGATGTCCTTAATTCACAGAAAGAACTGGGCAGCTCCTTGGCTGAAACGATCTCTTTTCCTTTGAAACAGACTGATTATTAAACACCAGAAAGGTCAAAATGTCTCGTGCTGCAAATGCCCCCATCCTTTTCTTAAATAGCCTCTACAAGGGAAAAATGGTAAGATTCCTTTCACAGTGTGTATGGGTAGAGCTGGGAGATTAATACATTTTCAAATTGCAAAGATAAAACCCAGCTTGCTTTCACTTTTCAATTAGTTTACAGGGTCTCTCCTCCCTGCTCTAAAACTGCTGTGTTTTCCAAAAATCCATCCAAGCTGCTCCCGGCTGCGGCTTTCTCAGCTTCCAGCTGTTTGTACTTCAGGGAGCTAACAGATGATGGCGACAGAGAACAAGATGCCTGCAGAGGGGTGAGAGCAGAGAGAGGCTCAGTCCTGCACGAAGGGAACACGGGGAACAGGAGGTCCCTCAAGGCAGGACCAAGGTCCACATCTGCCACCAATTCAGGCTATTTCCCAACCCAACGTGGCCACTAAACCACATCTCCAAGTACCAAATCCACCATTATTAACATCATTCTGTTTTTTCCTCTTTCCACAGCCTTACTCAAGTAGAGCCATACTTGTCATACTCGTGGGGCCTGGTTCTGAAGTGGGGGAGAGCCAAGAGGAACCTGGCCGAGGAGATGAGGATGGCACTGCAGCCGAGGAGACGGGGTCTGTGCACTCAGCTCCCGAAGTAGCGGACAAAGACGATCAGCAACGTGTTCCCAACCTGCAGTAGGACACAGAGACCAAGAGGTCACACGAGGGAAGGGCAGGAGCATGGGGAGAGCATTCGCCAGGTAGACAAGGAGAGGCAAGCTGGTTTTCACCTCACTGAAGGATGACAGCAGCCCTGACGTCAGGCTGCAGAGGCCGTATCGTCTCTCCATGGTTGAGATGGAGCTCCTCAGACAGCTGGAGAGCAGGAGATGGGACAGCTGCAGGAATCCATGGCAGAAAACAAAGAACTGCCAACACAAAAAAGAGAGCATCCAGCACCATGACTGCAAGGTAACGAACAGCGTCTCCTACACAAAGGCATGGTTATTGAACAAAAACCTTTGGCTGTGAGCCTCTGAAACACACCCCCTGCTTCTGCCATCAGTAGTCCCCTGAAATTAGGTCAGGGCCATTAAATAGCCTGCTGCCAAAAATTATCATAGGGTTAAGCACTTGCAAGGAATGCGTAGTTTCTTCAGCAGG
>NW_010196917.1:5699-8684 GCF_000695765.1 Mesitornis unicolor
AGCAGGAAGTGATTTTGGATATGTTTCTAGCCATCCAGTGCTTGCTTCCACCACTGTAAGCACATAGTGTTTACCCTGGCAGGTTTGAGGCAGTGTGATATAGTCAACTTGCCAGGCCTCCCCATATTTATAGTTTGACCATCGTCCCCCATACCACAAAAGTTTTAACCGTTTAGCTTGCTTAATTGCAGCGCATGTTTCACAGTCAGGGATAACCTGCGCAATAGCATCCGTAGTTAAGTCCACCCCAAGTGCCACATCCACCATTATTAACATCATTCTGGTTTCTCCTCTTTCCACAGCCTTACTCAAGTAAAGGGGCGAGTTCCTCTTGCTTGTGAAATCATCGATGTAGGAGGTCCCGAAGGGCTGGATGGGGATGCTGCCAATGCCCAGCAGCACCTGGGCGATGTATCAGCATGACCCCATGGAATAGAATCAGTCTTTGAGATTTTATAGAGAAACCTTGGTAAATTTGAACAACAGTGTTGTAAAACCCTGCCTGGTGTGCTCAAACTCAGAGGCCTTCCAGGAGACTGGAAGCATCTTGAGTGCCTGTCTCTGGCTTGTGCGCACTACTGTTATTTTTCTAAATCTCTATAAACTACATAAACACTTTACTTTTTATATGTAAACCCTCCGTGTTCAGGCTACGAAGGCAAGTTCACAGAATTGTTGTACAATAGTGTTATCAGCTGCAATCAATAAAGCTCGGAAATTTATACAAGCGGAGAGTCACACCATTTATTTTAGGTGCTTGGTTTTTCAAGCGGGTATTTCTTTAAAACCCACACTCTCCAAGTTATAATAACTTTTGTTATATCGCTTATTTTCTTTTGTCACTGACTTGGGGACCTCTTTATATTCTCTCGATGGATTTTTTTTTTTTATACCACCTCTCAAGAAGAGATTTTCCTTCAAACCCCTCATCAGGACTTGGTATCTAGAAAAAAAATTATTGAAAAAAAAAAGACAAAGGGTACAATTTTAAATGTTACCAAGCAACAAATCTAAAACCTGTCATCACGTAAAGCCTATGGCTTCGAGCAAGGAACAAGTTACAGTTTAAGTCCCTCAACCTTTCTGCATTTCCATTTAACATTTCAAATGCGTAGCATTTTCCAGAGGAATA
Organism: Mesitornis unicolor; assembly: GCF_000695765.1. NCBI lineage: Eukaryota > Metazoa > Chordata > Aves > Mesitornithiformes > Mesitornithidae > Mesitornis > Mesitornis unicolor. Next base: position 6,832 of record NW_010196917.1, read on the forward strand.
GTTTACTTCCTAAAAATAGGTAATCTTAGATGGAAGAAAATACAAGGAAAGCAAAACATTTCAAGTCAATATTTATGTTCTGATATTTTTTATGAGATTTTTAAAATTTAAATATTCAACATGAAAATCCCTCACAAAACCAAAACTTTTTTGTTTCACTTTGGCAGGAAATTTCTCTTTTGGCTTGGTTTAATTCAAAACTGTTTTTTCCCTTGCTTTAGTTCACAAAAATGATTTTCATGGATGCAGCAGTGACTTCAGAAAGGCCAAGTGTCCACTAATTGGTGTGTGTGTCATCACAACTGCTACCAACACGCTGTGGTTTCACACATTCATCAGCCCCTGCTGCTGCTTCCCAGCCCGAGGAAGGGTTACACAACCACGTTTACTGGTATTTAGGTCAACATTTTAATGATGGCTCTTGGTGCCCAAACTGCTGACCTGGTTTTCTACTGTTCTCAGCACCTGCACTTAGCACAAGTTACCATGGGAACTGCAGGTGATCAGCTCTTCTGCAGTTCAGGACAGAAATACCATTATCTGGGCACCTCATTTTAACAGAGTTAAATGTTATTTGTTGTCTTTCAATTGCAAGAAAATGATTATACTGAATTACGACACTGCGTGCCCAAACTGCTGACCTGGTTTTCTACTGTTCTCAGCACCTGCACTTAGCACAAGTTACCATGGGAACTGCAGGTGATCAGCTCTTCTGCAGTTCAGGACAGAAATACCATTATCTGGGCACCTCATTTTAACAGAGTTAAATGTTATTTGTTGTCTTTCAATTGCAAGAAAATGATTATACTGAATTACGACACTGCCTTTACTTTTGTACCACTTTAATGCCACCTTCCAAGAAATAACAAATTATTAACCCTGGAAAAGGGAGCTGACTGAATATATATGGCAGATTAAGACAGATACAGTAGATTTGTAGAATATACACAATACTTAAATGTACATTACATGTATGTATATAAAACACACATAAAGAAGACTAATTTAATGTTCATGGTTTAATATAGATGAATAGGAAATCAAAAGCCAGCCTCTAAGACCCACTGCAAAGCAAGGAAAATCTTACATTTCAGATGGTGATGCTATTGCCCAAGAAAGGTCCCTACCTTTTAATTTTGTGTGCTACATAAGTGTGAAAGCATCATAGTCAGAGACGATGAATATTTAGCAGGATACAGTGAAGTGGAGCACATCGACTAATAGCTCATAATTTAAAGGCATAAGATTGAAATCCCTTTACCACTCTGCAGTTCAGCTGTTGACTTAAAAGGGTACTGCAGTCAGAAAAGTAAGAAACATTTGACGCCGTATTTTATACACAGCGTTGAACACACTGGCTAAAAATTTCAAGTGATATGACCTCTTTGGTCAGACTGTACACCAGGCTGTACGTCAGTGGTGTGCAATCCACCTGTAGCGTGTAGTTTCCTGAAAAGCAGGAAATAACTTTATTTGGAGAAGCAAGTTCTACTGTAATGGACTTCTTCCCTGAAACAACAGGATACTTTATGATTCTGGGTCATGATTTCCTCCCATATCTACTTTATGAACTATGAATTAATACAGCAACATTATTACACTGAAGCCTTCATGGATCTCCAAGCCAAAATGCCTCCAAGTCATCTATAAATACCATCACTATTCCTGTAAAAACACAAGTCAAAACTCTGTACCTTCGATGGAGGAATCTGCATTGTTATAAGCTACTCCTCATGCTTGTAATACTTTGGCATTTCCTAGAAGGAAAAGAGGAAGAAAATCACAGAACCACACAGAATGTCAGGATTAGGAAGGGATCTCAAAAGCTCAACCCCTGCCAGAGCAGGATCACC
>NW_010196918.1:0-7413 GCF_000695765.1 Mesitornis unicolor
ACATTGGAGGTTTGTGGTATGAAAAAGCAGAGCTTGCCATTAGTGCAAAGATGCACGAAAAGATCCTTATAGGAAGGCATCTTGTGCTGAAATTTTGGGTCCTCCATAGTCTCTGAAAGAGGGAGTCCTCTGAAAGAGGGACTTCTGCTTTTGTGCCCAAGCATACAATCCTCTTTATGACCCTAGTTATATTTACTACACACATATATATAGCATATATATAGCAATAACTGAGCACGATTCAGTCGTAGTGGCAAGGAATTGCTGCTGTCTCCAGAAAGCCAGAAGAAACACTTAAAACTAGTTTAATTTATCCACATTATTAAGGATTTACCTGAGTAGTCTTGGGAGAAAGTAATCTGCAGTGACCATGTAACACTCTCAGTTTGCTACACAACAGCTCAGCTGCATCGTTCATAGCATCATGGCAATAAGGCATCCCCCCCGCCGTCCTCTCCATACCACAACTGTTGATTATAAATCAAGTTTCAGACATTCCGATTCATAGGTTTAGAGCTGAAAAATATGGATTCAACAGAAAGCTTAACTAAATCCAGAACAGATTTTTTAATAGGTCTGAGAATTTTCAATTAGCTTTGAACAAATCAGTCATTCGATTTTGTACAGCTCTGGATAATGTTTCCTGGAATAGTCAGAAAAAAAGGCAGAAAAAGCAACTTATTACATGACAGACTTTTATGCAGTAGTCTAACTTGAGAAGAAAGTACCAGAGGTCATAACAGGCATTTTGTTATGAGATGTCCAGCTGAATTTTTCATGCCAGAGAAGATGAGGTGAATCTTGGTGTTTTATTCCTCTGAGTCAGGGGCCTACTCCACAGATCTGTGCTTGGTACTTTCAGATTTTGGCCCTAGGACAGAACCCATTTGTTCAATGAACTGGAAGACAAAATAGCATAGGACTGCATGAGGTACAAGAGGATGCTGAAAGATCAGAACTAAGTAGTATCAGCCAAGATATATAAGGGTGCCTGCCTTCCACTGAACCTGCTAATTGCAAATATTCTTAGACCGTTATAATAATTAAGGAGTATTAAAGTTCTCTCTCCTAGGAAACTGGAAAGCCTTTATTACACAGTTCACCATGAAAATTGCCCTTCACCACATCACTTGCCTTAGAGCAAGGGAGAATGAAAGCAAAGAGGAACATATTGCTACATAACGCTCAAAGTAATGTCAACATATGAACAAGTATCAACGCTGTGACAAACCCTCATTTACAACGAGATGTAGATGACAGTGGGAAATTAGAGATGGTCCATCCATTACTATGAAAAAGAATAAAGAGCAAGAAATTGTCCCTGGTTTTCTATCATCAATTCATTCTCCATCTTCCATCCACCAAGGTCCACCAGGAGCCCAGAGGACAGTCTCGCTGCAACGCATTGCAAGCAAGGATGGCACTCAGGCTAGCGGCAATGCAGAAAATGAGGCCAGAACTAGAGCCTACCAAACGCAATAGAAAAGTCCCATTCATTTAAATGAGACTTGGATCGGTCTCTTGGCAACTGGTGTGTCAGACACTCAGCTGAAAACCCACTGGCAAAGTCAAGCAGGATGGCTGTGTTCACAGCCACACATCTCTCAGGTAGCTCACATCATTCTCATGTCACTGGAGGTGACACACCTGAGTATCAGACATAAATGTTTGCTATCTCACAGGTTATAAAGTAAAATCCATCACAGCTGCAACATAGCTTTTGAGATAGAGTAAGTATATCCATATACAGGGGATGTCCCTTCCATTTCTTTCCTTCATTTGCTGTTGGAAGATAGTTTACAGCCATCTTTCTTTGATGTGGAAGGTCAAATGCATACCTCTGGTTTGCTCCCAGTAATGAAGGATCTGCTCTGTTGAAAGTAGTAGTGCAAAATCACTTAATTAATAGCTGGACCGAGTATAATCTGTGGAAAGTATTTCTGACAGATGGTTTTCATTCTCTTTGCAAAGCTCAATGCTTTCAGCTGTCTTTTACAGTTCATACCTTACTAGGCACAAAATCATTGAGATTTTGTCCAATTACTCCTCATTGGCTTTTTAAAAATATTTGGTATGACTCTAGACCGTATATATGTATCTCCCACACATGCAAATGATTCATAGGCTTTGAGAAAAATGTCGTCTATAAATGCAAACATTTGTGTTCTATCGCTATATTTTGTTTCTACACAATGAAAGGAAAATCTAAAATATAGCAGAGAATGCCATTAGGACATGCTCGGTTGTGTGATCATTTGGCAAAATGGACAAATGTCTCCTAAAGAGTATGTTGAGGTTCCCCAAACAAATTTTACTGGTAACATAAGGCAGGTTGGAGTAAATTCCAGCCATGAAACTCTAGTTCATTAATTTTCTACACCAACTGTCTCTTGCTAATTCCACTCACATAATAAACAGCCTAATAAAAATATACTTTCCGTCTCGGTCTACATCTGAGAATATTTATAGATGCTGCGTAATATTGACAGGGATTCAGTCGTTTTTTTGTGTTTTAACAGAAATTCGAAAGAAGGGTTATGCTTGTATCAAAACACAGGAGCGGTACCGTGCTTTGTGATTCTAAGGTGATGTAATTTGTCTACTGCTGTTTCTGCCAACTGGTGACCAGACACTAGAGCTGACTTAACCAGTAAGCAGAGTCTACCATCTGGTGGCTGGAGTTGCTGAATGTACGTCCTACACATTCCTGCGTCGAGATTCAGATGGGACCTTTGACGCTGGTAGACAGCAGCTTTCTCGATGACTGGTGCAATGAGGCACCTTCAGCTTGATAATCTTGTCTTGCTTGAAATTATTTTATTATCATTCACATCTATCTACGTAACAGCTTTTCCAAAAACCTGGATGAGCTTCTTGATCCTTATTTGGCCACTCTTTACCGTGGCCTCTGATTAATACCTTTGTGCATAAAAATAGTCCTGATCTGTATTTGAGGTTAATTGGTCAACAAATTAATTTTTATGAAATCTCAATTTTTACCTAATTTGACAGCTTTCAGACTCTTCCTTGCTGTTTGTTACACAAAGACTCATTCCCAGAATCTAATACAACACTATAGGAATTGCCACTGACTTCAGTGAATTATGTTGCATGAATCACCATTTCTGTTGTACAGTAAATACAGCAATATTATATTTTAAACACACACACAACCAAATGTCCAGAGGTATTAATGCATATCGTTGAGGTACTGAGGGATAATCAAAGTAAAAATCAATAAAACAAACCTGTTCTTAGTGATTAATCAATGTGTACTTGTGTTTCACATTCATTGAATCGTACAGTGATTGGCAGGGACTGTCTAATATGAGGCAGTGTAAGAACTAAGATTTCATTTATCTTTTCAGACATGCTTTAATACAAGAACAACAGAAAGCTGAAACTATCTTCACATTAAGGTAGAGGACTGAAATGTCTGCAAATAATTTAAACCATATTAACGTATGATAATGTTGACAGTAACAAGATAGGAATGACTGAAACAATCTAAACATTGAAGCAGTAAAGTGGCTTTTAAGTACCTAAACAAAAGATCACTGCCAACCAAAAGACGTTCAGAAAGCGGAAAAATGTGTGATGTTCAAAAAAGATATAAAGGATGACTTCATCACAAGTTTCTATTGTGCCTTTCAATGCATGGGCTAGCATTTTGCATATTCTCTTTTCTCTGCAGTGACTGCACCCGATTAGTCTCTTCAACACACATACTAACAATAGGAAACGCTATCCACAAAATGGGTTATTTCACACAATAAAAGAAAATCTTACTGAACTATCTTCTGAAAATGATGTACAAAAGGCTATTAAACAACATGCATCTGGCAAGTCAAATGGTTCAGATGGCATACAAATAAATTCACATACTATTGCTGATTTCCAACTATTAAGACATCTGCTGAAAATCCTCCAGTTAATAGGAGCACAAAATAGCATCTTCCAGACTTGACTATTTCCCTTATCTATCACGTAACCGTCGAAGGAGAGGGGATCAATCACTGCGTGTAACAACCAACTTAGTAGCTCTTTCCCAGCCGCAGTGGGCAAAGGCATCGCTCATGCGGTGCTGCTCACGGGTACTTATTTTTCTCTGGTTCGTGTCCTGTCGCTTTCCAGGGTCAGATAAGCAAGAACTGACAAAATGTGTTGATTTTGATTCTTAAGAAATCCATTGTAAACCAAAGAGGCAAATTCTCTTACGTGGCTTTAGCTAGATGGAGTTCTGCTTCAGTCAGACATAAACAACCAAAAGAAAAAGACAGGGACATGCGAGTGCACAAGTGGAAGAGCAGAAATCCCTCGGCATCCATGCCAGATCCTACTGCCTTAAGATTCATATCATCATCCCATGGTTAATGCCTTACTATGATATTTTGACAAGGAGAGGATCTAGACACCGAGGTGTAATGAAACTGATTAAAGCAATAACAAAGTCTTACGAAGCAGCATGCAGAAACTACAACTGAAAACTACTGTCATACACTCAGGAAGAGTCATTTAAGGACACAGACATTAGCAATAAAATACACTCATGCAAACACAGTCCAAAACCTAAAAGCTCCCCCCCCAGCACAGGTGTCAGCCCTAACTCTACCCATCTCCTGCAGACCCTAAATACAGTTTTTGTGATAGGAAGGATTACCTTATGCTTCACCTAAAAATTAGTGGGTTATCTTAATTCACAGAGGGATGCAGTATTTGGAATAATTTTTGTCCTGTGGAAAGCAAAAGGAAATGGCATAACAGATATTGTACCTCCTTTATCTGACAAGCTGTGTAACATTACTACAAATGGATAATTTAACTTTTTTTTTAAAGCCATACAGACACTATGCAACACTGAGTCTGAGACTTTATAGAGTCTGTATGCTTGTAAGAGTTGTTTCACTACTACAGCTATCACTAAAGAGACATTTAGATAGTACATGGCATTTATACTGAGGGTTATACCTGTAAAACTATTTAAATACAAAATTGCTGGCTCTAATTAGAGGAGTTACATGATCCCAGAGTTTCTGCTCACATCAAGTAACAGATAGCTTTATTTTAATGTATATTCGGAAGAACAAGAACCAGTGCAGTAAGAGTAAATGAACTTAATTTTACTCAGCAGACGGAGCCATCATGGACCACTTACATTCCCTTTGTTATAAGTACTTGCATAATCTCATTGGAATAACTGGTAAATCTGTACTATGTTTCTCCAGGATTGTTCAACATTTCCTGACTTACCAGCCACCACATATACGTACATTCCTGGTGAAAGCTATAAAGCAGGTGTGAGCACAAACACAACAATTTGGGGGATGGATTCTACTTATTTTTCTCAGGGAACAAGAAAAGTAAAGACAACTCTGCTTGCGTTGGCAGCAAAATACGGTGCTCTGGAGTGCACACCAGGTCCACGAGAAACTCTTGCTACCTCAAAACCCTGATTATTAATTATGATCAATTTTTATTTTCTTCCCCATGATGTGTATTATTTTTATCAGGCTTATCATAGCGGTACTATTTTTAAGGCTGTGTGATTTGTGCCACAGCTTGCAATAGATTATCTGACAAGATAGTTGAGCATTATAAAAAGAGAAGGAGGACCAGATGAAAACGTGGGGAAAAGACAGAAGAAAAGAAGAATCAAAAGCAGAGAGAACAAATGGGAGAGATTGTCCAAGTCACTTATATCTTGCATTTGACCAGTAAAACATCATTACCATCAACAAGCTCCTGATAAAACAATTGGAGATGAATTAAGGAAGGTTCAAAGCAAGATCAGCAAAGCACTTAAGGTTAGTTTTGTGTTTTAAGTCTCAAGGGTGATGAGAAGGGAAGAGTATTGAGAGTTCGTGGTAGTACCAGTGCTGCTTTGTAAGACATCGTGGTCAGACGTGCTTGTGGGCAGCCTAGATCCTTTCTCCCACATATTGAACATTTTTTCTCATCCTATTGCATTGAGCAACCTTGCTTATCCCTTCATTCCCATGCCAGATTTGGTTTATTCTATCATTATTATAAAGTTGTTACGGCTCCAGGCTCTGCTTGGCCTCCACGCTGGTGCACAGCTGGGACAAGGGATGAGTGAGGGTTGTGTCACCTCTTTTCTGTCAGGACCAAAAGAGCAGAGGAGCAGAGCAGAGAGATTGAGTATCCTCTCTTCCTCTGCCTTTCCCCTTTCCTGTATGAACATGATGACTCATTATGACAGAAGTGTAATAAACTTCTAAAAAGGCAACCACAAAACATGGATTTTTTTCTTACACAGATACATTAAAAAAAAAAAAAGCTCACACATTGAATGATACGGGATTAAATTATCCACTGACAGCTTTTGGGGCAATATTTAAACATTACACCCTACAATGAAGCTCGGTTCCAAACTGCTATATCTGATTTATGGGGTAAACAGCAAAAACTCAAAGTGTAACAGCACAGCAACATCTTTATGTTGCAGCAGGGCTATCATTTCAAAAAGACTCTTTATTCCTTACTGTGACTCTAAACTGCACCAAATCCAGTGAGCTGGAAATTTCTCCAAGCTCTCTCCTTAGAAGAAACTTCTTTTCCTCTTCTCTGGGTTTTTGGTGAGCTGCTCATGGTCTGCTAGCACCAACTCCACTCCCAGGACTTAGATGGGGAATTTTCCAACCCCGGCGGGTGATGGATGAAGGCACCAGCCCGTCGGTGTGATGGGGGGAGAGGCTGCCCCCCAGTCAACCCCACCACTTCCAGTTCTTCAGGCAAGGTTAAGTAGATGTAAATTAAAACTGCAAGCTATTTTTGTATAAAGTTGGTATTACTAATTTGTTAACTATGACAATTTCACACAGAAACCCTTTTGTTGGAAACTGAGTTTCTCATGTAATAATTAGCTGTGGAATATTACCCCAAACAGGTGTCTGTAGCCTGTCAAAGTCAGAACAGGTGATTTAGAATTAGCGTATTAAAAGAACTGTGAATTAGCGAAGCAAAAACGTGTTAATTTCTTGTTCCATCTGTTAATATGAATTCACTGCCAAATATTTTACTTTGTAGAACTGTGCTGGGATTGGCAAGAACATACACTATAAAAAAAAAAAGTTTAAAGGCCTGAATGTTTAAAAATCATGACATACGTTACTGCAAAAATAACTTCTACATTTGAGCAAGGTTTTTTCTTTTGTATCTTTTGAAACTTCATAGTGAAGAATACCATATAATCCATAAAATTAAGCTAAAAGCTCTCGGAAATAAACTTTACAGCTTTCAAAAACCAAGTCTGAACACAGTGTCACAAGAAAATGCAAGAAAATGTTATGAATTGTCTTAAATAAAAACTACAGTGTCTTTATTCTGCTTTGAAACTTGAGGGGCAAAGTACTCAAATACTCAAGATATCAGAGATGTGAATTTTTAAGCATT
>NW_010196918.1:7436-9008 GCF_000695765.1 Mesitornis unicolor
AAAAAAAAAAGTTTAAAGGCCTGAATGTTTAAAAATCATGACATACGTTACTGCAAAAATAACTTCTACATTTGAGCAAGGTTTTTTCTTTTGTATCTTTTGAAACTTCATAGTGAAGAATACCATATAATCCATAAAATTAAGCTAAAAGCTCTCGGAAATAAACTTTACAGCTTTCAAAAACCAAGTCTGAACACAGTGTCACAAGAAAATGCAAGAAAATGTTATGAATTGTCTTAAATAAAAACTACAGTGTCTTTATTCTGCTTTGAAACTTGAGGGGCAAAGTACTCAAATACTCAAGATATCAGAGATGTGAATTTTTAAGCATTATACTGATTTCTACCTGAAAACCTCCATCTTCTCTGTGCAGTAGCACAGTTCCTATGAACACGCCTTTCCTGAAGGGTTTTTTGTGATAATCGGCATGTTAGCAGCTTTTTCTGTAAGCAATGGCAAAAAAACCCAGAAACTACCTATCTCACACGCCTGATTCTTCACAATAGTATTTATAGCAGTGTGAATGACATGTCTTTTTATAATAATCTCCACCTTCATGTTCCTTCATCTTCTAACTAGAAGCTGGCATACTCTTGAGCTAATGGAAAGAATATGGCAGGATGGTCAGTATGACAAGATGCCCAAGAAGTGGAATTAAAAACTGTTTTTAAAGAATGTATATTTTACATTTGCTATGAGTAACAACAATGTTTTATGGCCCTACTGAAAGGTAATATTTTAAAGCATTTTAAATATAATTATCCAGCAATGTATTTTATATATATCTATCAACTATTAATGAATATCAGGTATAAATGTCCAACTCCTAATATCTGTGACTAATGACTGCAATATATTTTCTAGAGTGAGTCTTTCTCTACTTTTCTGAGCTTTGCAGAGAAATGCCCAATTCCGTGTTTGCTCCCCGCTGTGCTTTGCTGCTGCTTCTCTTACCCTGTACCCTGTGCCCTTTGGAGCCCGGCCATCGTGCAGCAGAGCCAAGGATTGCTTTGACTCGAGAAAGACAGAGAACTAAGTACGTGCACAACCACTAAAACTGCAAAGGTATCAGAGCATCACCAAAATACCAATTGCATCAGTGGTTTCAACAGCTAATTTCTTCTATTTGACATCTGTTGCCCTATCTTGGATAACACCAAGGTTGCTCCAACCCATACTTATTATAATGTCCAATTGTTTTAACTTGCTAATTTGCCCTTAGCCCTTTTTTCCCTGGAAGGTGAAAAGGTGCAGAACCTCAGAGGAAGATCGTGTGTGTCAAGCAGATGAAGGAGAAAGTCAAAGATGTGGAAATTTATAGAAATCTGCCAATGACCTAAGTCTTGGTGCATTTCTTACCAAAAATACAGAGATAAGCAGCTAATCCTGGGAGCATTTGAGTCTCTGTTATGCCACATTTTTCCAAGGTAAGAAGCAGCATATTCAGGCCTGAGCATTTTTGAACATTTTCAGGCCTGGCCTTCAGAGACATAGGTCAACTTACACTAAAATTTTCTTAGGAAACAAATATTTAAGCAATTGCTTGCCCAGTCTATCCTCTCATCCCACAGG
>NW_010196918.1:9038-9384 GCF_000695765.1 Mesitornis unicolor
AGATGTTGCTCAAGCTTACACGCTACCACAATGCAGCAGGACACTGCCCTGGCCCCGGGCATGTTGTTCCTTTAGCATATTTCCCCCACATCTGTTTTCTAGCATGAGGAAATCATTGCCACTTGGATTGCAGGAAAGTGAAAAGACGCACACCCAATTACTGCAAGCATTTTGAGCAAAGCTTAGAGATAGGCAGCAGGTTCTTAACTGCAAATGATATGAGAGGTAGTTTCTCCTCCCTAGTTTTCTGCCACATCCAAGAGATTAATACTTACATGAATCATCTGTAATGACTAGCATAATTTAGGGAAGTGAATGAGATTTTCTGCATTATTTATATTATGAA
>NW_010196919.1:0-2993 GCF_000695765.1 Mesitornis unicolor
CACCATTTGCATGAGGAAGTTATCGTCAATTTCAGACTCCTCCATTTTCTTCTGTGCCTGTGTGTACTTCTGTCAACAAGTAATATAGCTTCATAGTTTCCATAAGTTATTTTCTGTATACAATAAAAATTTACATTTCAAAATATTTTACTGCATATCTATTTATCTTTTCATTCTCAGTGTGTTCTCTGTAAGTCAGTGTTAGTTTGTATCAGCATTCATAAGAAATGAAAGTTACACCAAATTCTACAAGGATTGCAAAACATGTTTGTTTTTTTATATATGTATGATGCTATATGTCTATCAAAACTGTATTTATATTTTTGGATTGAGAAAGTTCAGGAATAACTAAGTTATGATCGTCTTAGTCTGCTTGGGAATTTTTACTGTGACAGTGGTTTCCCCAGTTTTCAGGACAGTGTTCTCTTCACTCAGTGAAATTTTCTACACCTTCACTCTGAGCCATTACAGGAATTGTATTTTTAGGTATGGTCAACAGTGGTGAAACATCTTACATTTTATTGTTTGTGAAAGCAATGCTTTTTCCTTCTCTTAGGTGTTGGATTCAGAGTTGGAGGAGAAACAGGTGGCAGATATTTTGTGCTCCAGGTACACTATGGGGATATTAGTGCATTTAGAGGTATGTATTTTGGAAAATTGTTCTGTAAATTGTATCAGTTACAACATCAAAAATAATTACATTATTATGCTACATCTAGTCCCTCCTTTCCTGCTCAAGCAGAGCCATCTACAGGCAGTTGCCCAGGGCCATGTCCAAGTGGCTTTTGGATATCTCCAAGGATGTGAGACTCTACAACCTCTCTGGACAACCTGTGTCACTGCTCAATCACCTTCACAGTGAAAAATTGTTTCCTGATGTTCAGTTTCAGTTTGTGCCCATTGCCTCTGGCCATGAAACTGGGCACCACTGAAAAGAGCCTGGCTCCATCCAGTTTGTACCCTCTCTTGAGGAATTTATATACACTGATGAGATCCCCCTGAGCTTTCTCTTCTCCAGGCTGAACAGGCCCAACTGTCTTAGCCTTTCCTCACAGGAGAGGTGCTCCAGTCCCTTCGTCATCTTTGCAACTCTTCCTTGGACTCTCTCCAGTATGTCCATGTGTCTCTTGTACTGGGAAACCCAGCACTTGACACAGTACTCCAGTTGTGGCCTCACTAGTGCTGAGTAGAGGGGAAGGATCACCTCCTCTGACCTGCTGGAAATACTTTGACTAATGTAGCTGAGGATACCATTAGCCTTTGCAGCAAGGGCACATTGCTATATCATGTTCAATTTAGTATCCATGGGGACCTCCAGGGCCCTTTATGCCAAGTCACTTTCTAGCTGGGTAGCCTTCAGTATGTACTGGTGGCTGTGGTTGTTTCTTCTCAGATGCAGGACTTTGCATTTCCCCTTGTTGAACGTCATGAAGTTCCATTACTTCGACCTGTCTAGGTCCCTCTGGATGGCAGCACAACCCCATGGCCTATCAGCCACTCCTACCAGTTTGTTGTCATTGACAAGCTTGCTGAGAATGCACTGATCCCCATCATCTAGCTCATTAATGAAGAAATTGAACAGGACTGGACTCAGTATTGACCCCTGGTTACACAGCTACTTACTATCCTACAGCTAGACTTTGCACCACTGATCACCACTCTCTAGGCCTGATCATTCAGCCAGCTTTCAATCCAGTTCACTTATCCAGCCCATACATTATAAGCTTGGATTAATGAAATTTTGATTTCATTTATGCACATTGAGATACTGGTGATCTGAGAGTTTTGTGGACAAGATTTATTTTTTTTAAATTATATTTAATCTTGTACTTTGTTCTTTAAACCTGAAATGCCTTGTTCTGACACCTTCGAGATGGATGAATTCTTAATTTTACTCAGTGAATCACATGTTGTGTGTAGGTTTGGGGTTAGGGCCTCTCTGTTCTTCAAGAACAAAACCCCTGTGGGTCGTCATTCTCTTGTAACTCGACTGCAGTACATTACTGTGTAGGACTTAAATGAGAACTTGAAGATCCTTATGGGCATGGGATAATATAAATGTTGGACTTGAAAGAAGAAAGGGGAAGTAAGCTGAATAATAGTGAAAAATTAAGAGAGGAATATGCATTACACCAATAGTCTGAGCTGTGCCCGTGGCCTCTGAATGTTTCAGTGGTACCATGGTAAATGGTCCACAGGTTGTATTTGGTTTTGAACAGAGAAGTTACCCTGCAGTTACCACTGACAAGGTTTGGGCAACAGTCATCTAGATTTTTCAGCAACATGGTCTGAAGTTGAAGGTATGGCATCTACTGTGACATGAAGATATAATGTAGCATAATGGTAATAATGCTGATTGAGGAGGAGGAGGAAGAAGAAGAGGAAGGAATAAACTGAGTGTGCCAGCACTGTTTAAGTGGAGCACATAGGCAAATAGACACGACTGAAGTTAAAAGAATTGATTTCCATTAGACAGTTCAGATGGGCCTATATAGCCCATGAGATTCTTTGTGAATCTCAAGTCACAAATAATTAAAGATATAAACCTCTAAAGAGAGCATATTAGTTGAGAGCCTGCTCTTCATTATTGGTTGGGGACAGTGAGAGTTCTCAGTGTTTATTTTCACTCTTAAGTATAATTTATGTGTGACAGCTCTTTTAAAAAAATACCTAAAAACCCAAATGAAACAAATGTAGAACAGTAACTACCATTGCACATTAGTTGAGGATGTTTTCGGAAATTTTTATTAGTAAATTAACTTGGTAGTCAAAGTTTCTACTAAAAAGTCCCCATGCCCACTTAGAGAAACTGTGGTGAAATAAGTTAGCACCTGAATTGTACGCCAACATCCCCTTCCTGCAGCATACTTCCTTATTTTTTGCCTAGAATATCTGTGCAGGACTTGGAATAATCAACGTCATAGATATAAGTCTGCAAAATTGTTGAAGTTTAAGAAGTGTGATCTGATAGGACTGTAATTTAGGAGATTATG
>NW_010196919.1:3024-16196 GCF_000695765.1 Mesitornis unicolor
GTCTCATGTACTGTTTCAACACTTAAATAGTATGACTGAATGCCTTCTGTTTTATTTCAGTGCTTTTAACTTGGTAGTCTGATACCTTATTTCTGAAGTGAAATATAGTCTGCCTTTTTTGCCATTTGTGTGAACAAAAAAGTGTTTAATGTAGTCTGCCTGTGAAAATTCCAGGAGATAAAAATATAATAATTTAAATGTCCTAAACCTTTATTGTAGTGTTCATGGATATTCAATGTCTGTTATTAACTGTGGCTTGTCAGAGTATGAGAATATAGTCATTACAGTTTGTTAGCTCATGCAGTTGTTGCAACTCAGAATAGAAGACAAATGATTAAATATACTCATGTAACTAGTTATGCTTTCAGTTGCACATCAAAGATTCATCTGCACTGTTCCGAGTTTAATTTTCTGACTTGCAAGTTGTTGCACATACAAAATGTTTTGCTTGAGGTTGTAATTATTTCTGTTTTAGCACCCAATCCTACTTCCTATATTTTTTTTAAATGTCATAGTTAAAATGTATTAACTCTCATTTCCAACTATTTGCAAAAAGGGTATTTTATTCATTTCATTAACCAGTTATTAAACTAATTATGCTTTCCCTGCCTCCTTAGCTATAATCTAGAGCTAGATATTCATATTTAGATACTTTATGCAATGCAGTTGTCACACCGATCTTGATTTGTGCTTCCATATAAGTGCATTCAGATCTGAATTTTAAAATGTGGGTTTTTCTTCCTATCCTTAGAATTTGGTTTTTCTTGCCCTCCCTATAACAAATATTAATGTTATTTCTAACCCACCATACTACTAACTTTGTCCTTTCCAGCATATGTAAGAATCTATACCTTATCCCTAAGAATCAAAGTAATTAAAAGTTATCAGTAATAATACTGTTTAACTTGTTCTGTGTAAAAGGTAATCACAATCTGTCATTTTCTATGTTTGTAACTGTTGCATTGTTTGAAGCAATTAACAGTTTTTGTCAATATGCTTGGAGCAAACTTTTGGGAGATTCTTTAATTTTTGTGCAACTTTCGCTCATTTCTAATTCCCTTTCTTGTTCCCTCTCTTTTCTTGCACAAGGAACGCATAATATTTGCATTCTCAGCTCCTTTTAACCCTCGCTTCTTCACCGAGAAGATACTTATTTCTTCACATTATCATTCTTTGCAAGAGTTGTTACTCACATTACATATAGAACCACAGATGCACATGCTTTTGTGAGGAGGGTGTGGGATTCTTAGTGTTGAGTTTTGCCTGTTTTCTGTTTTGTTTGTTTCTATTTTGGGGTGGTTTTTGCTTCTTTTATTGGTTAGGAAGAGTCATAAATTTTTGCCATTAAGCTGGTAGATGTCCTAAAAATAACCCTTTTCTTCATAAGCATTTGAATTGCAAGCCGTCGTTTGAGTTCTAGTCTTATTTGATCACTGCTTTTGGTGTGCTTTTCTTTGAAAACCAGAAGGCTTAACATTGGTGTCTTGAATAAAATCAGTTTTGCATATTGCCAGATATTCTTGTCTGAAATATTATGATATTCTTTCAGCAAATCAGTCATCCATGACCTTTACAAGAATTCATTTGTTAAAAAATTTATACTGAACCAGGATCAACAATTGTTTCTCTCTATTTTATTTGGAAAGTAAGTTGTGAACATGGCACTGAGGAGTCTGTGCATGCATTTTGTTTTTCACAAACTGCATAAAGGTAGTGGTTTTTTCTACGTGTTACTAGACTTTAATGATGAGTGAACAGATGAGCAAGAGCAAGCATGTTGACTGTCATGAAAAAAGATTAATTCAGCTAGTGCTCTTTTTTGTATAAAATATTAAATATCAATATTTAATGCAACATACTGAATTTCTCTTTCTCTTTAGCAAGAATTCAGGTTCATTTTTGTGCTGCATGTATTTGTCTTTTCAAATGTAACTTGTGCTAAGTTACTTCCCAGAGGACATTAGCTTTGGCATTGCCTTGCTTAGAGGTTGTGCTCCGGCTTTGTGGCTACTTCTTATCTTTAATAAAGCAAAAACAAATTCTTAGACCATATGTGGAGATTCTGGTACAAATCAAAGGCTTAACCTTAAAGTAACAGGGGATTTGGATCTTCTGAAAAAGGACTACTGTTACAGTGAAGGCTTTTGAGTATTCTAGTAGCCATGTATGAGTGCTATACTGTTCCTATTAAGTATTAGAAATAGAGCAATGAATAAATTGAATAGTTTGAACAGTGTGCTCTATAATCTATGTTTCCAGATTACAAAGAAAATATGTTTCTAACAGTGTTTATTTTTCTAATTCTGAGTAAAGAAACACAGAATTATAATCTAGGAACCCTGAGAATCTCAATATCTATGGCATATTATCATGTATGTAACTAAGGAGTTCAGAGCACAGGAAGCCTGTCGGTCTTGCATTGGAGTCTTTATCAGATTCAGCCTGCAGTGAGAGACCATTTCTGTTTAGGATAATTTGACTTCTCCTCAGCTATGAGTGTTTCATTTGACAAACAGAGTATTTCTAGTATTTGTGATATTTCTCCTAGAAAACATGATGAACAGAAGTAGCACAGGTGATTCTTTTTAGCTAATTTAGGCACTTATTGGCAGTTAAACCAGGAATTATCATTACAAAGTTGTCATGTACAGTTTTTAAAACAATGCGTTTAAAATCTGAAGCTAGTGTTAGGCTTTAACATGCATCACTGATTTTGTTTGACATGTATAAATAAAAGCATGTAATATTTAGTATGGATGTGTTATATTTGCACAACACGCATAACACAGTCATAAGCACAGCTTCTAGTTTCATTTCAGTTGTACACTCTGCATGACTTTCATTTGAACCTGTTTCTGAGGTATATAAAAATGCATTTTCTGGTCTTTGTCATGTGGCAAACAGTAACTAGTAACTACTTTGTCACAGAGCAGTGTGTATTTGCCGAATAGCTGAAATAAAGAAACCAAAGTAGTTAGATATATATAATACTGCATTAAAAATCTTTTTATACTCTGAAAATTTAAATAGTGTGAAAACACTTAATATTGGCAAATTGAAATATATTGGACTTGTTTCCCTCCTCCTGCAATGCTGTTTTTAAAAGACTCTATGACATAGTAAGGGTTAGATTTTTCAAACATGACTCATCTTTGGCATATGACAAGTTTGGTTTTATTGTTTTGGGATAGTTTTTCAGCAGTGTTTAAAAGACAGGATGGGGATGTTTTCAACTGCAAATTGAAAAACTGAGAGACCCAAAGCTAGTGATTGCATTTTAAATTTTTTAATTTTATATTTTAAGTAATACAGTAAAATGTTCTGAAAGTAAGCAAGCTTTTCTGAACTTTCATTAAAACTGATGTAGTAAAACTTTCTAACAATGTTAAACTTACTAAAGCAAAGTTCTGCAGCATCACCTGTGTTATATGAATAACCAAAAATTTAGTCAAAATATTTAGTTGGAAATAAGGAAAGTGAGACGAAATAGACTTCACAAAGGCCTTTGTAACAAACAGCATACTTGGACTGTAAGTGAAGCTTCCTGCATTGAAGAGTAGAGGATGAACAGTGTATACATATCTCAAAGTTCTAGTAAAACCATGGCCAAATAATTTAATTTCTGTTTCTTTTGCATGTTTTTCTACTCTTCCCCTACTTTTGTCCTGATAGGTTAGTCTTTCTGGTAGTTTTGGATTCATGACTTGGCCATTTGGAAGCAACATTTGTTATCTGTGGTGGAAACTAGTGCTTTTTCTGGCATGGCATAACTTCAGTATTTCTTTCAGTTTTTAGCCAATGCTGATCATATCTCAACATTGTAATATTTCCCTTCTCTAATCTCACTTATTCATTTATTTGATCCTTCAATCTTTAATTCCTCTTTCTTTACCTCTCTCTCTGCCACACCTCCAAATGACTCTTCATGTGGTGAATGTATTTATGGAAAGTTTTGGGTATTTGAAGAAGTAACTTTTAAAAAAGATGGAAGAGTATATTTTAAATTTGTTTTAAAGACTGTGCTTTAAATTACAAAATTTTTATCATAAAGTTTAGATTAATTTTTCAGTTTCTGCTGTTATTCTGTACAAACATCCATGTTTGCATAAAAATGAAACTTAAGAATGTATGTTATTATACTGAAATTCTGTTTCCTACATCAGGTCCTACATCCCACCAGCTAAAGCCGAGTAATTATCAAGACAATAGTATCTCTAAATTTCAAACATATTGTGTAATGCTGATACAATACATTAAGAAATTAATTAACTATTTTTACTGTCCTGCTAGGATATCTAGTATTAAAAAGAACCTCTGTCTGTATTGGTATCCCAAGTTCAGCTGTTAACTTTATTACAAGAGTTTCTGGCTGCTTCATTATTAATAGCTACAATAATTGTTTTTCCACAAATCTTTCATTTTTCTAGATTTTATCAAAATACAAATTAGCAAGCCAACTTCTTCTGTTGTAAAAATAACACTGTTTCATCTCCCAGGTGCTGGTTCATAAAGATCTGCAATTTCTAGTGCCAAAAAACTAGTTAGTTTTTCATCCACCAAAGTTTTGCTCTTTATTAGGATTTTGGTACAGATGCAGCACTGTGATGTTCAGGTTTGTGCAGATTTGAGTGATGTTTCCACAGTGTGAAAGTTTTGCTGCAAACAGTAAGATTAAAACTTATTTGTCTTTTGGTATTTTTTGTCCAGCAGAAGAATATTATTAATGTGGAATAATTTTGTGTGAGTTCAATTACTGATGATAAAACTGTTTTGTGGTTTTTGCAGATAAACACAAGGACTGCTCTGGTGTAACTTTACATCTGACACATCAAAAGTAAGTATCTTTGAGAATACTTACCTGTTCTGATTCTTTTCATGAGAACAGAAGGCATGGAAACCCCTCCTTTAGATTTCTACGTAAACGTGAAATAAACTTGATACATGCTTCACAATATTAAGAATTTTGAAGCCATCCGTCATCTGTTGGCAAAAATTTTTGTTTTTCTACTAAGAAACCTGATGAAACAGTGCTTTCAATACTGAGTTAGTCCATCTTAAGAGCTTCATATTTAGAAACCTAGGATTAGGACAGCAATTACATAGATAATTTTGTCCTATACTTTGCTGAAGGTGCTTTAAAAATTGTAGCTCGGTATGAATAAAAGGAGGGAAAAGGAAGTGCTGTATAACAGCTTCCTTCTCAAATAGACCAGCTTCAGACATAATCCAATATTTAGAAATTAGTGGTGTTAAATGGTATAGCATTTCATGTCACTTGCAGTTGGGTTTTACAAAGGACTTGTTTAGCAGAGCTTGGGTTTTTAATTGCAGGCAGCCTTTGATTGCTGGAATGTATCTTATGATGTCTGTGAACACTGTAATACCACCAGGCGAGAAAGGTGAGTCGTAGTTCTACAAAGTGATTATACAATTTCAGCATCTGATTTATTTTTAGTGCTCATTGTAGAAGAAGATTTAGCAGACACTTTCTGAATTGTAGATGGATAAATGAATTGCTTCATTAAACAAATTATGAAACAATAGTTATAATTTTAAAATTATATCATATTTCCTGATGACTACGTATGCAAAGACAGTCAATGTTGTAGAAAATGATGTTGTACAAAACAGTAATGATCTGTGCTGTACTGAAGTTTCTAGGATTCTTAAGTGTATTTCTTTGATTTATTTTCATCTTAATATTTTACCAAAAAAGCCTATTTTTCTATTCTCCTTCTTCCCCCCAAAAAAACCATAAATTTTTTTTGAACTTTCTTCATCTGCATTTGTCATTCATTCTATTTGTGATTTGCTAAGTGTTACGTTTTAACAAATGAATTTAATTCATTTAATAAATGTATTCCTACCAGTAAGGAGCTGCTCTTCAAAAATTTTATTCCTATGTTCCTAGTTAGTTAAAAGGACAAAATGCTGAAAAAACACTGTAACATTTCCAAACATTTTCTATTCAGAATCCTACTTGGTGGATTTTACCTGAAACTCAGTTTGTATAGTCCTAATGTAATTTTTTCAAGCTAGCATGTAATGTTCTGTTTGAAGGAAGTTGATCTACACTTAAATCTTTGAGACTGGACCTAAAACTGTAAGATCATAAAATCAGATCTTCATTATAAATTGTACCAGTTTAGGATTATATCAGTTTATTTTCATTTTCTCCTGATTAGATTATTTACCATAGCTATGTTTATTTTAAGCATCTCTTGACATAGTCTGTAAGCTAAGGTGTTCATTTATTAGTTAAATAGCAGTAGTATGTGCTGGAAAAAATGCCATTTTGTGTCTGCATCATCATAGAAAGTAATTTTCAAGTGACTTGTATAACATTTTATTGTTTTTTCTTTACAACTGTCTTGAGATAAACACTGCAGAAATACAATATATTATCCAATATCTTTTGAAATTTTCTGTTGTCCAGTATACATATACCTTTTTTAAACCACTTGCACACTAGTTGGAGTACAGTAGTGTAACTTTTCTCTGTTTGATAAATAATGTGTTTTTCTTTGTTTATTGCCATCATATTTTAACAGTGGTTGATGCAGACATTGCCTGCCATTACAAAAGGTTTCCAATGCACCTTTTTGCCTACAGAGTTCATACACACAAACTAGGTAAGGATTTTATTGCAATATTTAACAGAAAAATGCTGACATAACATACTTTTTTAGAAGTATGTCTCATATTCACATACATATTGGTATGTTATAGGAAAAGTAGTGAGTGGATACAGAGTGAGAAATGGTCAATGGACATTGATTGGTAGACAGAGTCCACAACTACCACAGGTTGGTTTGTTTTTTAATTCTAACTATAAATTTTAATTATCATTCTTTAAAACTGAGAAGCTGAATTGGCAGTCACATACCCACAGATTTGTGTCCTGATGCTTCCACTGGTACATGTTGTTGTGCCACTGGAAGTGAATACTGTCAGGTATCATCACGATTACATTATGATGCAAAAACTGTTCTGAAATTACTTTTCAGATGTGCAGCAAATGTCACTCTCATGTGTGTGTATATTAACATAAATGATATGAGACACTTTCACTAATTATGGTGAATCATCCTCTCTTACAGGCATTCTATCCAGTAGAACATCCTGTAGATGTTAGCTATGATGATATCCTAGCTGCTAGATGTGTGTTCAGTGGTGAAGGCAGAACTACAGAGACACACATAGGGTAAATTTTCTCTATTTGCTCAGTTTCCTAATTTTCTGCAAGGTATTGGTTATGTGTAGAAATGTATTTGTTTCATGTCTTCTTCCAAGATAATTCTAACAGACTGTTAAATTCTGCCAGACTGGTCTGTTTTGCTCTCCAGTTTGCTAAAGACTTAACTCTACACGGTGTTCATTTACTTTACTTACGTGAATAATCTCTTTGCTGAAGTGTTCAGAATATTTCTGAAGTGAAGCTATGCTGCCAAGCACCTTACTCAGATGTTGGGCTGTTCTGCAGTTAAAGAATAACCAAATAGTTGTCTGGAGAACAAGCCTTATGAGGAGCGGCTGAGGGAACTAGGGTTGTTTAGCCTGAAGAAGAGAAGGCTGAGGGGAGACCTCATCACCACCTACAAATACCTAAAGGGAGGTTGTAGAGAGGTGGGTGCTGGTCTTTTCTCCCAGGTGATGGAGGATAGAACAAGGGGAAATGGCACCAAGCTGTGCCAAGGGAGGTTCAGGTTAGAGATAAGGAGGAAGCTCTTTACTGAGAGGGTTGTCAGACGCGGGAACAGGCTGCCCAGAGAGGTGGTGGAGTCACCATCCCTGGATGTATTTAAAGAGCGGGTAGACGAGGTACTTAGGGATATGGTTTAGGGGGTAGACAGGAGCAGTTGGATGTGATGATCTCGGAGGTCTTTTCCAACCGACCGATTCTGTGATTCTGTGAATAATTCATAATACCAATTCTAGAAAATCTTGTGTTTAAAAAGTTGAAGTTATTGTTCAAAACAAAGTAATAAAGCTTCACAATTTATTTTCATTATCTCAGAAAGAAAATTTATGAAAGCTTATAAAATTCTGATACATTTTGATCCTTCATAAAAACTAACCTTAAAAATTCAGAATAATGTAACAGTTACCTTTTTTTCCCAATATAAAAATACACAAGTTTTTATGAAAAACAAAACATAAATGACTAGTAATGATAAACAGGAAAATCTGACCCTTGTTTGTCAGTGATGCTATTCAGCTCAAGATGACAAACCCTGTAAGATCAAGTTGACTTGTAAAAATAGATGCAGTATAAATATCCTTTTAACTGGCTCCAGTTCTTTGAACCGTAATTTACTGCATATATAGAGATATGAAGATACCCTGCAGAAATCTGTGAGGGTGACAGAGCACTGGAACAGGCTGCCCAGAGAAGTTGTGGAGTCTCCTTCTCTGGAGTCATTCAAAACCCGCCTGGACATGTTCCTGTGTGACCTAGTCTAGGTGATCCTGCTCTGACAGGGGGGGTTGTACTTAGATGATCTTTCGAGGTCTCTTCCAACTCCTAATATTCTGTGTGAAATCTCTCCTTTCTGGAAGTATGTGTTCCAGCACCCCCAGGGATGAATGCACTGCGCATCCTAAGATTGCATCTCAGTAGAGAGTTAAGGATTCAACACAAATTTATCACCTTTCAGTGAGTAATTAAAATACTGATAAGTAGCAGCTGAACCAAGATGAATTGAGAAGAGGTTTTACAAAAGCCATAACACTAACAAAAATAAATGCAAAACCTTAACTTAACTGTAGACCCTTTTTTACAAGTTCTAAAAGCTTCTGTCATGTTTCTGTAACATTCCCTAAAGTAACTCTTGTTTGCTGAATAATCCTTACAGTTTAAGGAACAGTCTTAAGACTGTTATGTGGTGGTTTTTTATGGTGTTTTTGTCAAGGTACTAATATGCTTCAATGGGGAAGTAATAGAAACAGAAATTAGAGAAACAAGCAGATATTTATATTTTTATTACATAATTTCAACCTATGAATTTTGGGTAACAATGCATAAGCATTGTAAGCAAATATTTAAACTGTTACACAAAAACTGATGCATAATATAAAAGCATATATATGGTTGGAAAATAATTATCACTATAGTACAAAATGAATGGGTGAAAAGGGATGCTTTCACAACAATGCTGGGTATATGCAAAGATACACAGCTAAAATAATTTAAATTAAATTAATCATAGTGTAGTTTGGGTTGGAAGGGACTTTAAAGATCATTTAGTTCCAGCCCCCCGCCATGGACCGGGACACCTTCCACTAGACCAGGTTCCTCAATGCCCCATTGAATGAAATCCAAATGAAAGTTGTTTAAATCTTCGAAAATGTTCCTCCGATGTTGCAGTTGTCTTCCCCCCATTCAGAAGAACTCATCAGTCCAAAAGAAATATTAAAAGAACCTTTGACTTCTAAACATAAACACTGTAAAAATTGGAAAATGAAATGTGAAAGGGAAGCTGTTAAATAATACATATCTGAAAAGAATCAGATCAAGCCTGCATGGAAATTTTCCCAGTCTTTATTCTCTGTGTGTATTTTTGTTTGTTTGTTTGTTTGTTTTCTTAAACTAGCTGAAAAAAAGTTCTTAAAAGTCCTGATGTGATTTATCTTTACAATGCATAGTAGGCAGGGCTAAAACAAACTTAGAATTCACTTTGTCCATTCGCTTTTCCAAAGCGAATCAGTTAAAGCTTAACCATTCATAATATATGCTAACCATAGTTAAAACATGACATATTCTCTTCTTAACTAGGTAATAATTTCTCTGATAGTCAACTAGTCACTTTCATATGAATGAAGTGTCATTTTTTATCAAATTTGTTACTTAGTATCTAAATTGGGAAAGGAGGATATATGTCCTTTTTTTGTTTTTATGCCTTCCTTACTGTGCTGTTGTTTCTTTACACATTTGGTCTTGGGTTTTTTTCATGGTTTTCTTTAGTTACACTAACTGCTTTTTATTACCTTACATTATCTCATAACCCCCGTGGTTCACACTAACCTCTTTCATCCTGCCTCCTCTCCTAGTTTGAGAAATTTAATTAGGTATTGAGGCATGCCTCTTAAGTGTGTAGAGTTTGGCAAACTATTGTTCAGAAGTGAAACCTGATTGCTTGTGCAGTTGACTACATATGAGTTCAGGGTAATTACATGAGCACAGACTTAATGTCTGTGGTGTAAAGAGGTGTGTCAGGAGTAATCTCTTCAAAAGTTTCATAAATCATCCATTTCAGTTAGCAGGATTTGTCCTCAAACTCAAACTTTTGCAAATTAAAGTATCCTTTGTCAAATAGGAAGCATGTCAACCATTTCTAATATAAAAAGCAAGATCTCGTCTAATTTTTGCTACTGACCAGTAAGTACTCCATTCAAGCAGCCACTGCATTTTTATAGCAGATAACTTAATGATGTTTCAGAGTAAACATTAAAGTTGATACAGTGTCAAGTAGTACAAGTCCAAGAAATATCAAAGACCCGGAGCCCATTCAGTGTAAAGTTCACATCCTTGTAAAGGAAAGTGCCATTGGCCGTGGTGGCTGCTTGTTTTTCCAGTTGCAATACAATGTATTGTTTAAAACTTAACAAACAGTGCTACCTGTATCTTTCCCTTTCAAAATATATTTATCAGGTATTGTACCATTCAAGAGAATGTTTATGGTCCAATAGCAAAATGTTCCCAGTCAATATTTAAGATTAACTGCATTATCTTTTCATTGCTAAATTCTGTTTCATTATGCTTCACTGTGTACTGTTAATATACCAAGATCTGGAGACAGTTCTAGATATCTGTGGCAGTGATTTGAAGGTGATTAACAACACCTCATTCTCAGGAGCTCAAATATCTAATGGAAGGATTTCTGGGCTTTCTGTGAAGTTACTGAAACTGTTGTTGACAGAGTGTTTTTCTCTTTTTTTTTAGCTGTAAATATTTAAAATTATCAACTTTGCAATGTTTAGACACTGTAGCAAGTGTCAGGTGAACCAGGGATCGTGTGATATCCACTTCCCCTTTTCTAATGGAGTCTTAAAAAGGTGGCAGTTATAGTGACAGATACTAGGAGACCAACAGTGAAGTTAAAGCTTTCTAAAATCTTAAGCAGAGCTTGCCAAATCGAGTCTGATTTCTGTGGTCTCCAAGGGACACTAAATTTTCAGTGCATGGAAAAATACTGGTTCCGAAACAGTCTCTTCTCTCATGTTCCCTGTCTCCCTTCTGGCTGATGTCATTATTGTTGCTATGGTGAATAAATGAATGCTGCAGGATGCTGCTGGAAAAGTCAGTGCTGACGTCTTTTGCAAACAGCTAATAGACCACCCCCGTTTCTTTTTATGAGTATGGGCTCACTGGTTAGTTGTGAGAGCTAATTAAAAAATCATAATGTTAAGACCTTTATTTTGTGAACCTTTCTTTATAAGTTCTAGACTATTCCATTGTCAGGATTGTAACCATAAAAGATATCAACCTATATGGCAAAAGCAAAAAAAAACACCCAGAAACAGGTCACAGTTACAAAGAGACCCTGTATTATCTGCTTCACAATGTAGTATTTTTCAGAAAAAATTCTTTCTCATACCAGCTGTATTTCCTATTGAAGGCAGGATTATGTAGCAGTACTGAAAAGTCTCTTCTGTTTCAAGTACACGCACAACATTTATCAAAGAACTGAATATTGGTAGTGTTTAATCATTCCTCTTGCACTCATGTTTTGCCTACAGAAGCTTGTGATCAAGTTATTCTCAAGATGGTAGCGCTGTCTTCTCTTTAAGAGATATTTATGGCGTCTTAATGTGTAATGAAATGAAGTTTTGCTGCATTAGAAGCAAGTGTGATTGGCCGATAAATTGATGCATTTGAATGTGGGAGGAGAAAAACTGTCATAAAAGCTGCTGAAATGAAACATCGACATTATTTGCAATGATTTTAAGTTAGGGTTGCCCCAGATTGACAGAGAAGTGTATCAGTGGTGGCATAATTCTCTTGTATAAACTGAAATTGTTGATATTCACTGCAATTAAGCTATTAAATATTTTAATGTGGGACTTCTAAACATTTCGTTGCAACTTTTTAATATTCTACTAAACAAGTTAGATTAATTGAATAACAGCTATATTCAGCTATTTTTTTTATAACTGTTGCATCTTTTCTGTGTTTTGTAGGGGAACAGCCAATGATGAAATGTGTAACTTTTACATTATGTATTACATGGAAGCCAAGCATGCTGTCTCGTATATGACCTGCACACAGAATGCAAACCCTGAGATGTTCAGAAATATACCACAGGAGGCAAATATTCCTATTCCAGTCAAGTCTGATATGCCAAAAATCACACATGGACATCATGAAGGTGAGAAAAATTTGTAATGCATTTTATTCAAGTCTTTTTATGCTCACTGATGTGTTTGTCTGTATTGCTTTGATATGCTGAATTTGCATAAAAAGAAAATGCAATTCTGAATAAAATGCAGATCACTAATTACAGACCATCACAGGATTCTGCTCTTGTTTATGTTGGAAATGTCTGCTGTAGTCTTTTGTCTATTTCTTCTTATTGTTGTCTTTCAGTCTGCAACATATTTTTTTTGCTTTGTGTGCTATAAGTACTTACAGTTTCTTAATATTTCCTTTATCTTCTATATATTTCCTACAAAGTTAAATCATAGTATTTCCCTAGTTTGCTGGATTCCACTACCTTGTTATGGAAAGAATCAAATGTTTATATTGAACACTAGTAAGCATATAACTTGCACCACCAATATTATCTAGAAATAATCTGACTGGTATGTCTGTGTAGCAAAGTACAAATCACAGTTTTTTATTCCAGTTGTTTTACTGCCACATGCGTGCAACTGCTATAGAAATATAATAATACTAAATGTTCATTTCAGAAGGGCTTTTTTTCCCCATTAGGAAGATACTCAATTCCTTTTACACACAAACCTTAACATTGTATACTAAATGCATTTTTCAGAAACCAAGGATGCTGATAAAAGTTCTTTGCAGCAGAAGGCCAAAAAAGAAGATATTTTGGATCAGGGTATGTACTTGTTTATTTCTGTGTCAAGTAACGGACTGACTAATGTAAAATACTGATAAATTGTATCCTGATCCTGATTATATCCTGGAGAGGCTGAAACAATGGGCTGAGGCC
>NW_010196920.1:0-5812 GCF_000695765.1 Mesitornis unicolor
CTCAAGTTGTGGTCGGGGCCGGCCAAGCCCAACCTGGGTCTGCGCTGGTCAGGACCGGTGCCAGAGCAAGCGAGGCCTGCCCTGCACCCCCCTTAAATACGTGAATTCACAGGGGCACTGATTGGCTTGGCCCTGGTCAGAGGTGGGTCTGACAAAGGCAAAGGGAGAGCTTTTCAGGTAGCTTCTTAAAGGGCCATGTCCATAGCCCTTCCCCCGTTACCAAAGACAACCAAAAACCCCTCACAGAAAACCCAATACACTGCTGTGGATGGGACAGCTTTGTGTCACCATCTCCCTTTGGTGGAGACCATCCCCTGGGGCTGTGGGGCTTCTGCACCTTCCTGGGGTGCAGTGAGTGGTCCCCCCATTTGGGATGCTCCTGGGGACGCCCAAGGGTCCCTGTCCGGGGATCTCAAGCTGGTTTTGTGTGGAAGGTGACCCCAGCCCTGCCACGGTGATGGGAGAGGATACTGAGGCAGCGGGAAATGGGGGATGGCAAAGGGGGCAGGAGAAGGGTGAGGGGAGGAAGCTGAGCAAGGGAAGCATGGGGGGAAGGAAAGGTCTGAGCCTCACTGAGGTTTATTGGAGTTTAACGGAGAAGAAACCCTGGTTTGCGTGGAGGGGAGCGGCTATTTTTAGCCATGGGTAGGATGTCAGCTCCGAAAATAGCCCGCGACCAGATCCTGATGAAATCCTCTCCCTTTGGCTCTCACCCGCAGCGGGTTTGGAGCGGGAGGCTCACTGTCACCTGCAGCCCAGGAGCTCCTGACATTCACAATGACTCGTCTGATTTTTTTCCTATTTTTTAAATTATTTTTTTTTTCCTTCCCCCTCCAGTTTCTCTTATTCTTCGCCGGCTCTGCTGCACGCAGAGGAGTCACCAGCCAAAAAAGCGAACGTGGGGGCGGTGCTGCTTAGCTACTGCCAAATCCCTGGAAGCATGTGACTGCATTGGCAATTTAATACCCGGCCTTGCTCCCCTGTGCCCGCGTGCCTTAAAATGACATTGAGACAGGAACTCAACATGCTGAAGGCAAAGAAATTGGGGAGAGCTGCATCCCCCACCACCGCCGCCTCCATCCCCAGGGATTTGGTTTGGGTTGGTGTGGAGGAGGAAGGGGATACCCAGGTGACAGGAGATACTTGGGTTGGGTACCAAGAGGTGGAAGATTTGGGAGCTGAGCACATTTGTAGGATAGAGACCTGGTGCACGTGGCGGAGTTCAGTCTGGGACCTCTGGAAAGGCAGGAGATGGGGAATGGAGCTGATGGGGATTCTGGAGGACAAAAATTATGGGGAGCGGCTGAGGGAGCTTGGGGGGTTCAGCTTGGAGAAGAGGAGGTGAGGGGAGACCTTATCACCCTCTACAGGTCCTGAAAGGGTAGCAAGGTGGGGTCGGTTTCTGCTTCCCAGGAACAAGCGATGGGACAAGAGGAAATGGCCTCAAGTTGCGTCAGAGAGGGTTAGATTGGATATGAGGAAAAATTTCTTTAGTGAAAGAATGGCCAAGCACTGGAAGGGGCTGCTCACAGCAGTGGTGGAGTCACCATCCCTGGAAGGGTCCAAAATATGTAGATGTGGCACCTGGGGACATGTTTTAGTGGGCATGGTGGGGTCAGGTTGACTGTTGGACTTGATGATCTTGGAGGGCTTTTCCAACCTGAATGACCGTGATTTTATGAGACCTGAAGCAGTGGGTGGTGTCTGCTCCTCCAGAAGCTCAGGGTGGTGGAGCATCACGGGGAGCGATGTTGGGTGGGGACCCAACATTGGCAGACATCGGCACCCAACATTTGGCAGACCCCAAATTTCTCCATAACCAAGGCACCATCTGGCTTTGCCCACCCCGCTCAGGTTCCCAAGGAGCTCGGGGTTGGGGTCTCTGTGCTTGGAGCTCCATTTGCTGCTCTAGTCACATCTTTGCTCTGGTTTCTCTGCTGGGAGGGCAACGTGGGTTTGGGTAGGGGGTCCTCATGGGGACAAACATATTTTCTATAGAAGACAGAAGCGCACTGAGCCCATGGGTACACTAGGACACCCTGAACTTCGCTCAGTGGTGGGTGCTCACTATATGCAACAGAAAAAAACCCAAACATATGCTTCTGGGGGAAAAAAAACCCCAAACATCTGCTTTTCTGTCCCCCCATGGCTGTGTGCACTGCGTACCACCTCAGACCCGGTGCTGGATGTGGGGATGGAGCCGTGGGCACTGGTGAGTCAGCAGGACCTGCTCCACACCTCGGCAGTGTCCCCTCCTCTGGGCAGAATGAGCAGCTCCTGGCAGCCCCACCAGCGCCTCCCGATCCCGGCTCGTTAAAGGGCCACATCCGGAGCTCTTTATTGATGTTTGACGCTGCCTGGCTCCATCTTCAGAGAAAAACTCACATTGCAGTCAATGGCTGTGCCTCCACGGTGCTGGGGGCTGAGTGAGGAGCTCAGGACCTGGCTCAGCTCCTCTTGCTGTGAGGCTGCAAATGGAGGGGTTTTACCCCAAAAAACATCTTGGGGCCAGAATCCTTGTAGGAAAACCCAAGAAAGAGCTGGCTTCTATTTTCCCCGCTTGCTTATCCCTCCTTGCTGGTGTGGGAGGGAAATGCTGTTTTCTTTCCCCATCTGTGCAGCTTGAGCCTGGTGGGGTAGATGTTCCTGGCCTCCTCCTTCCCAAAATGAGTGGTGGGAGCCCCATTTCCCCCCATCCTCATAGACTTGCCGGCTTTTCGTAAGTTCCCCAGTGCTCACTGTTGGTTCTGCAATGGTGGCACTGTCTGCCTTCAAGTGGCTTTGACATAATGCAGACTGTCAGCCTGGATGCACATCACGGTCCCTTCTGGCCCTCAAATCTGCGAATCTAAAAATTAGAGGGCACCAGCATCAAATTGCTCCTGGCTGATTGAATCAGGGGGATTGCATGTGCTTGTTATCCCCCCTTTTCTTGTCTCCCCCCACACAGCGTCATCTTTGACTGAAGATGGATTTGCCCCCCCCTCTGCCTGAGCTTGCCTAATGGCATCGGGAGAGATCAGACATCCTCAGTCTCCCTCCATGGCTGCTTCCGGGCTGATTCACCACCTTAATGCTCTGTCTGCCTGTCCAGGCATAGCAGAGGTAGTTGGGATGAACAGCATGCCCCAAAAACCTGCTGGGCTCTCCTACTTCTTTTAAAATTGCAACTAAGTCCTTCATTCAGCTCTTTTGGTTTTGTCAACGTGTGTGTGCATGTCCAGAGAAACACGTTTTGAGGAGGTGAAGGAGGGCAAGTCACTCCTTGACTGTTTTTGTGCGATGGGGGAATTTGTGGGGGACCTGCAAATGGGCAGACTCGGCTGGGGTTGGGAACAAGGGGATACTGGAGCTGGGAACACGGCAATGCTAGAGTTGGGAACATGGCAATGCTGGAGCTGGGAACACTGGGATGTTGGAGCTGGGAACATGGGGATGCTGGAGCTGGGAACAGGGGGAAGTGCCGCTGCTATCGCAATGCCCGTATCTGGGCACTCTCAGTTGCCCCAGGCTGTGCTGGCAGCCCCCAAAATCAGGGCAGTGAATGAGGCTGGAGGAGCTTCCCTTCCCCATCCCTTTGGATAGGACCCCTGGGGTGTCCGAGAGGTTAAAGGGTGGTGGGGTAACTGGGAGGAGGAGTGGGCTCCACCAGAAGGCCAGTTAGGAGGAGCTGGGGGCAGTTACAGGTGGTGACTGGGAAGGGGCAGGGGCAGGGGGAAGATGTTAAATTGTGGCAGCTGCAAACCTCGCAAGGGGAGAGATGATCATGAATCCGATGGAGTGGCACACCTTGCTCTGACACAGCTCATTACATGGCTGTGACCCCTCAGGGCACCATGTCCCCCTCCCGATAGCCAAAAATCTGCCCCAGGCTCCATCCCAGCCCCTTCCTTTGGGAGCAGCCCTAACTTTTCTGCTTTCCAAATGCATTTGGGTTCCCAGCCCTCCTCTTTGGAGATGCCGTGGTCAATAACGCCCCAGGAGGCTGCTCTGCTCCCCCCGCTTCCCACACTCCCACTTGTCTCGGTATCTCTGCATTCATGCCTTTTCGGCCCTCCCTCGGCAGCAGGCGAGGAATAAAGCGGGGCTGGCTGAGCACGACGCAGGCAGCGCTGGGGATGCTGTGAGCCAGCGGAGGGGAAGCCTGAATCACCAAGGTGGGAGTGACGGATCCAGGCTGGGAGAACGGGAGGGCGTCACACGCGTTTTTGGGGAGTCAGGTGCTCGCAGCTGGCTGGGAATTGGGTGACTCGGATCCTTTAAAGGGAGCAGAGAGGGATGGGGAGGAGAGGAGGGGCTGTGGGAGTGCAGAGGGATGCAGCCGAAGCTGAGGGATGCTGCCAGGGACTTGTTCCTCCTGAAGGAGCATCTCTGGCAGGATATTGTGGAGATGGAGAACACTCAGCCTAAAAATGCCTAAAAATGAGCCTGGAGAGGCTCATCTGGGTACCATGTTGGAGGAGCGGGGTCACTGGTCCCTACTGGAGAGGACTCCAGTGCTTCTGCTGACACCAACTGGGAGGGAGCCACTGAGGTCAGTGGGACCACTCTGATTTGTGCCCATCTGCTGGGGCAATGAGGCCCAGGGCTGGTTTTGTCACCCTCACTCAGGCTCGATCTCTTGCCCCCCACAAGCTGCTCTCATGCACTCAGACCCCATGTTGCCCATTGGCGGCAAACACCGGGGATTTGTGGCCGAGCCTTGGGCAGCCACCGCCCCCCGGGAGCAGGTCCCCATGGTGCTGGGGTCTCGGCTGGGGTGCTTGAGGGCTTGGTGGCTTCAGCTTCATTGTGTGGAGATAGGGTCTCAACCTTCCTTGCACCAGGTAATGCACTTTGCTCATCCAAAGGCCACCAGAAAGAATGGATGACCAACCTGGAAGTGTCAAGAGGACTAAACGGAGGGTGGGAACTCTGGTGAGGTCCAGAGCAATGTTCAGTGCCATCAAGGAGAGGCCTTGTGTCTTTGGGGCTGTCAAATCAGGTCCAATGTTTTCATAAAGGGGCTGAGGGGTGTCCCCAGGATCCTTGGGGCTCCTAGGCAGTGATTGTTGCCTTCGGGAAAGCAGCATGAGGAGGGAGTGACCCTGGGCTGGGCTGAGACAGAAGGTCCAGGTCCCATCTGGACCATGAGCCCGAGGTTTCTGTGTCTAGAAGGATGGGACATTTTGGGGCTGGTTCTGTGTGTCTCGAGACAGAAAGCCCCTTTCCAGCTTCTCTGCCCTGACTTTCTCTTGTAGGAGCTGATTTGGCTGTTAGTTGTGACTTTTTGGTAGTGTCAGGGGTGGATGGCACCTGGGCTCCTCCCAGTGCCTCCTGAGGTGGGCAGGAAGAGATGAGCAGGCAGAGGAGGAGGTGACCATGCCCCTTCCACAGTGACAGGCAGATCAGGCAATTCACCCAAGGTGACCGAGCCCCAGAGCCAACACTGACCTCTTGCACCCAAATCCCCCATGCTCCTACACGGCTTAACCACCCCATCCCACGCCACCACCATCGCATGATCCTGGGGGGGTGCTGATGGGTTGGGGAGTGCCGATGGGTTGGGGGGCTCCGGGACCGTCCCAGTGGGGACATAGAGTTGGCGATGCTCGCATGGTGCCCGCTGCATCCCCGGCGGGCTCCAGCACAGTCATTATCTGGGGAGCGGATGCCCAGGGCTCTGTGGGGACCGCTAATGGGCCGAGTCCATTTCAGCTGGATGACGCCACTGGGGTGAGCGTTAAGAGCTCCAGCTCCGGGAAAGCGAGCGGCAGAGCGAGGGAGGGAGGGAGCGATGCTCCCGGGCACCCCCGCATCCCTCCCTCCCTCC
>NW_010196921.1:0-6957 GCF_000695765.1 Mesitornis unicolor
CGTTCTGTGATTCTGTGATTCTGTGATCAATACCTTCTTTTCCATCTAATGGGAATTTCTACTATTCAGCCATAATATCTTCTGTATTAATGTTTCCCAGAGTATATTCTAGGACTGGGTTATCAAGCACTGGGTAGATCACTGAATCTGGAATATGAATGAGGAAAAGACACTTTTGTTTCTTCACTTAGCACTTCCAAAATTTGTGAACTTCTCCTCCCTCTCTTGTTTTGAATTTTGTTAAGGAGTTGTGAATCAGTTGGGAGTCAGCAAAACATTAACATTAATGTGTTCATTTCCACACTAATTGGCTCATTATCATGCTGACTTCCCGTGTTTTCTGACAGTCATGAACTCAGTCCTCTTGCAAGGAGTGTTCATTTGCTTGCCTCACTCAAAATGGGGTAGGGGTAAAAGAAAAAAAACAACAGGCATACAAGTACAAATATGCCAGTTCACTGATGCAGCAGACCATGTGGTTTCTCTGTAGTTTTGTAGAACCCTGACTACAGTATTTGTTACATTTCTCAGAATATGCTCATTCTGCCTGGCAGTTGGTGAAAACTAATACTCAGAATCTGACTTCGCAAATTACATAGAGGAGATCTAATTTTAATTCTGTAGCAAAATATCTGACCCCAGTTACTATAATTTCATAGAATTACACTTAATTTAAATACACTGTGGGAAAAATATTTTTTGTAGTACTCAAATAAACTTCCAACAATTCCACATTATCAGATGCATATTTATTGTTTTACACAATACCATTTTGTGCCATAGCTATCAGATTCATGATGCCACTGATCATCCAGGCTTTTTAATAACAAATACTGAATTTCAAGCTGTTGGCAATATTTTCAAGTGAGACATTACATTCATTTCCCTTCAGACCACTGATCCGGTCTTTAATCCATTTGTAACTCATTGAGATTGTGTCCAGCAGGTTTATGAACTATATTATAGTTCTGCTCCTGCAGGCTTCTTTTGTATCATAAAGCCTAGTAGGATACATTAGATATGGTTTAATCCATCATCCCAATGAGATCCTTAATGCAGATGCAGGTTACTCAGCCTATTTCATTATGTCCTTTCTTCATGTCAGTTCTGAAATGGTGTGAATTCATCCCATGAGCTGAGATTCCAGCTGTCTTTTTATATCCTTTGTTTTCACTGTGGGTCAAGCCTGTGGGTATAAGTAGTTCTTTTTTCCCAGGGACAAATATATCTCAAGACTTCTGGCTAATAAGATTTGCATTAATTACCACCAACTATGACTATGGCAGTGCAACTGTAATGCAGTAATAACTTTGAAAAATCTGTGTGTCCATAATATACATCACATGCTAATATAATATTATTTGACATTTCTGTCCTTCCAAAGTCTTCTGTCACAACATAATAAATCCATATTTTATAGTACTTACATCTCAAATACGTATTTTTCTCAGAGTAGAGATCTGTGACCTTTGTTACACAGGATGTCAAACTGAATAGAACACAATGGTCTTTTCTGTTCCTCAACCACTGATAAATATTTATCTGTCAGTTTTAGGCTTCAAATACTTATCAAGTACATGTGCAAATACACGAAGTGATGCTCTACTCATAATTTATTACTATATTTATTCAAAGAATCATAGAATCATTAAGGTTGAAAAAGACCTCTGAGATCACCAAGTCCAACCGTCAACCTAACACCACCATTCCCACTAGACCATGTCCTGAAATGCCACATATACACGATTTTTTAACACCTGCAGGGGAGGTGACTCCCCCACTTCTCTGGGCAGCCTTTTACTGTTAGTGAGCAATAACACTCCTGTTCCTACAATGTTGCAGGAGTTCCCAAATTGCATTTCCAGCTTGCTGCTGATTACTCCAATGACTGATGTATGTGCATGCATAATATGTGAGAAAAACTCAATGTCTTTCAAAGTATGACCTGTAAATTAAAAATAGCAAAATCAAATTTCCAGGAAAAAAGTGATCCAGTGTTAAATTAGAGTAAAGTAATGGTACAAGCTTAGGAATGTGTTACTGAAAAGATGTTGGAATATCTGTCTAAAAAGTCTATCTGACACTGATATTACCCAGCTCGGATTTTAAATACTAGTATTATTGTAATGTGTGCTATGAAAGGTTGTGCCATCAGTTAACTTATTGTATGTTTTCACATGTTTTTGCTTCAGAAATCCATCATATTTTCTGCTTTATTGAAGATTTCTTTTCAGCAATAGATCTCATGTGAAATCTTGGTTCTAATTTATAATAACTCTTCTTATGTTTATGCAAACTGCTAAGTCATTTTGTCCAAGGAAATACTTTTGTTCTTTTTGTGGATTAACTTGAACAAATCTTTTTTTGTCCTTACAGTTCTTTCCCATTGCAGGCTGTAGTTCTTCAATACTTTAAGATTTTCTACTAATTCTGTAAGTTTGGATGGCATCGTTGAAGACAGAGTCAATGTCTCCCAATAGTGATTTGGATGTCTTGACCTTTTTGTCATCAAGTGATTTTTCCATTTCATTGAATTGCACTGCAGGCCAAATTATTTTTCTGATTAAAAGTAGAACCCACCACTTCCTTGTAATTTTCCTATGATAAATCCTTACAGACTTTAGAAAGCATGGACTCACCTATGATTTAGGATTTCCATAGCTCTTCTAGAATCATAAAGCACATCTCTTAATGATCTTAGACAATTAAAAGAGATTTTCTACTATCTTACTAATAAACAATCCTGAAAAAACTTGCATTACTATCTTATCATCTAAATCAGCACACTTAGAAGAGCATCCAGTTGTTGACTTAATTGATAGAGAACCTTAGAACTTCCAGCAATTCTGGGGTTTGGTTCTGTATCTAAATATATGCTAATTAAAATTCCCAGTTTAAAAGTCATGTTCCTAAGTTTTTAAGTTGAATATTATGTTTTCTTTGACAATCAGTTTCAAATAGTCTTAAAGGTTAAGAAACACCTTTTTTTTTTTTTCCCTGTTCCAGGGATACTTATTCTTTGTAGGACTCTGTCCTCCTATCCTCATTAAGATGAAATCTCATTAGTGTTTTATAAAAACATCAGCCCAGGAGGTATTCTTTTTTCTCTGGATAAATGACTAACTCAAGAATATTTTGTAAAATACAATTGTAAAATATATTCTCTATATACAAAATGCATTATGTCCTGTATAGATTGTAACAAGACAGGTCAAGTAAGCGTGTGTATTTGCACATACATAAATTGTTCCATTCTATTTATAACTGGTTGGGCATTATTGTAGTTCCCATGTATTGCTAAAAAAAGAAAAATAAATGTTATTCTTAACAATTGATTTAACATGTCCAAGGCACAAAATTATCACCTCTTCCTCTAAATGTGATTGTGTCATTTTAAGCAAGTGAAGTTTTATGTTTGCAAAAATTTGCAATTTGGAGTCTAAGAGCATTGTATTGATTTACTAGATAGAGATTTCTGAAGACTCCTCCAAAAACGTGACCTCAGATGATCATGTATCAGGCCATTCAGGAAAGGCAACAGTAGTAAAAAGCAAATCCATCTTGGAATTTTCAATGGGCAGAATAATCAATAATTTTAAATGAGACTCTTATTGTAAAAGGACATTGAAAAACATGAAACATGTTACTGAAAATAAAATGGCTTCTATCTTGTAACAAACATATAAGTTACCCTTCTGACATCATTGCCAGAAACTCTTGTAAAACTATATAACAATTGTCAGTGTATAAATTTGACAAATAGTTACTATGACTCTGCCTTGTGAATGAAAAAAAAAGAGCTGTGCAGGAGCTTAATTCAAGCATAAAATTAGATTTTGCAATCCGTAATTATGGCTATATTTAACATTCTACAAAATATCAAGAAACAATGTTTGGTAAGTGCCATTGCAACAACAATAAGGTCAGCCTAATTTCTATCAGAAAGCTGATGTTCTGTTTATATGTAAATTACAAAGCAGTGTATATCCATTTACAGCAGACCAAATATTACACATAATCCCACTTGGAATTGTCTGTAGATGTTGCAAACTAGGAAGTGTTGACCAGTGCACGCTGCACACTGGAATGTGTTCACCTTGTGACCCACACACACTGCATAGCGGGATGTTACAGTAAAAGGATGTTCCACATTAACCCTCATCAACAGAGAATGTGCACTTTCCAGCATGCACTGCACTTTGACAGGAGACAGTGTTAGTGCATACTGCAGACTCCCTGTTGCCAGCACTTCCAGTGTTACAGCCTGTAACTGGAGAATGGTGTGTCCTCTTTATGTTTCGAAATGAACACATCTGAACAGAGACCTGGTAAACTCTCTCTACAGTCTTGTGATTTCAACATAACCTAAACTAGAAAAAATTCAGATATCAGTTGTACAAAGACTCTTACGTATGCTCGGGCATATGATATACAGACAAATAATTCCACTGAAATGGAAGATTAGATTCTATGAGTTTTGTAGCATTTTTAGTCTTTTTAGCTACACCTGGAACCATCAATGCAACAGTTTCAGTCTATAGCATCCATGCAAAAATAAATACCCCAAATATGGATATGGAGGTGAACTAAACTTAGAAAATATACATGTATGTGAAAGGAGTAATAAAGCAGTTTTGAGGGAAAAAAAACCCCACCAGTAATGCATTTTACACGTCGTCACCTTTCCACCTCACCTGTATTACATCTCTTAAGGCAAAGTCCCCTGATACTGTTTCACTAATTTTTGTGGATTGTGTAATGTGTGGTTTGATTTTAATATTAGACTGTTTCAATGCAAATATGCCACTTCCTGAAGACTTGCAGGTGTATGGACTTAGTAGTAGAATAAATGAAGCTCCATATGTCTTCATAATGGACAGAGTTTTCTGAAGAATTCAGCCACTTCATATTCAGAAAAGTAAGTTACCAGATTTTCTTAAGTAGTCTTCATAGTAAGCAAGTATATTTAAAATAAAATAAACCTAGACAGATTCTGAACCTTTCAGAAAAATAGTCTGACTCTTGACTTCCATCATACAGGAGTCCTCTGGTTTTGTAAAGTCCAGAGTCCTGGCACTGTTTTTATTCTTCAAAAGCAACAACAGGAGGCACATTGAGCATGCATTGCTTTTCAGAAAATCATAACACCAACTGAGTCGATTGAGCTCTGCAGTGTCATAACACAAGTTGAGTCAGAGAGCCTAAAGCCTTGTAGAAAAAATACCATAACAAATAAGCTACGCGTCCCACAGGAAAAGCTACAGTGAGAAAGTAGAAGTAATAATCTTCTAACTGTAGAATAGGAAAGCAGTGAAACAGTGTGAGGCCAATTAATTTTAGAAGGCAACTGATGACATTTAAGAAATAATTAGAGAGAAGATTAGGAGGAGAGCAGAAGAAAATTGAAAAAGAGGAAACGAAAAGGGCAAATATATTGGGTTGGCCAAAAAGTAATTGCTTTTCTTTTTAATAGATGGACATACATGTATTGAAATATAACTAACTTAATTTTAAACAACATATTCATTATGCAACTTACCAGCTGACTGTTCAAACTTGTTTTAGAAAAGGAAAGTGCACGTTTTCAATAACAACTCTTTATTTGGTGTTGATTTAAAAATGGAAAATCAAAAGGAACATTTTCATCATATTTTGCTATATTGCTTCAAAAAAGGAAAAAGCACCGTGCAAGCTCATCAAGAGCTTATGTGATGTGCATGATGAAAGTGTCTTAAAACGACAGCAGTGTCAGAATTGGTTTGCTAAATTTTGGTCTGGAGATTTTGATGTTAAAGTTGCATCATGCTCAGAAAGGCCTATCGAAGTTAACGAAAAAATAAAGGCATTGACCTAATCCAATAGGCATTTAGCAACACAAGAGATTGCTGATAATCTTAGCATATCAACATTGAGCATTGAAAACCACTTAAAACAACTTGGATATATTAGGAAGCTCAGTATTTGAGTAACACATGAGCTCAATTAAATTCACCCCAGTAAGTGCATTGATATCTGCTATTCTTTCTTGAAACTTGAAGAAAATGATTCATTTTTGAAATGTATGATAGCAGACGATGACAAATTTGTTGTCTACAGTGATGAACAAAAAAGATCATGGAGCAAGTGTGATGAACCAGCTCACAGCACTTCAAAAGCAGATATTCATCAAAGGAAGGTCATGATGTCAGTCTGGTGGGATTTCAAAGGTATTGTGTATTTTGCATTGCTTCCAGGGAACCAAACCATTAATTTGGAAGAGTACTGTTGTCAGCTTCAAACAGAAGCATCTCTGTTGCAGCTTGGATGGGATGTGCAACCACATCCACCATATTCAGCAGGCATGGCACCATCAGACTACCCTGTGTTTTGTTCTTTACAAAACACCTTGAATGGTAAAACCTTCACTGCTGATGAGGATATCAAATCGTTCTTGGAACTGTTTTTTGCCAAAAAAGATACAAAATTTTGAGCATGGAATCATGAAGTTGCATGAAAGATGGCAAATGGTAATTGAACAAAATGGACATTATATTGTTTTATTAAACTTTTGTTTCCCATGAAAAATTCCCCTTTCGTTTACCCAGAAAAAAACACAATTACTTTTTGGCTAGCCCTGTGTTAAATTAAAAGAGAACTCAAAGAGGAGAAAATAATGTAGTAAATAAAAATGTTTTGAAAATTTGATAAGGTCTTTTCCTTCCCAAATAATATGGGATAAGGAGATAGAACACTTTCACTCTAGTATCTGCTTTTACTGATTTAAAAGTGTAAAAAAGAAAGAACAAAAAACGTCACAGAGAATGCCAAACATAACACTTTCCACAAATAGCAAGTTAAGTCCTGACAAAAATCAAGGAATCCTTATTAAAAAAAAATAAAATTAGCTTTATAGCTACGTGGGTTCATGAAGCAAATGTAAGCTATGAACTGCAAATCACAGAATCACAGAATCACAGA
>NW_010196922.1:0-21075 GCF_000695765.1 Mesitornis unicolor
AGTTCTATTTAGCTCAAACCAGGACACCACCTTCTAGGGGTTTTATAGCCTTCAAGAAAGTAGAAAACAGAAGTGATACACCACCATATCCACAGTGGCACTAGTGGGTGCTGTAACATTTCTTTCCCACTGCAAAAAACTATTCGACTTGAATTAACTTTAAAATCCTGGGCCAGTTTAGATAAGAATACAATAGAAAAAATGAGTGACTCTAATTTTAATTATACTAGTACGTATCCCTTAATAAGGGAAAAAAATTGTTTTAAGGGAATAAATCTCTTGAATCCTAAATGGAAGTACACTTATTACTGTATAGTCTTATGAAAAAAAAGTCTATCCTGTTGCAGCACATTTCTTCTGCACTGAGATAATTCACTAAAATGTGTTTCACAATGTATGTACGTATCTGAGTCAGTTCCTCTAGTTTCTCTCACTTGGTTTTTGCTTTGCAGTTTTGGGATGTTATGTCTCCTAGTTACTGAGAAACTTTGCATTTTCAGTTACACCAAATGTTTTCTTTCTTTTTTCCACATTTGTTCTGCTACACCCTTAATTTCTAGTCGTTATTTCCTTTCACCTTGAAATCTTTCATTCTAGCATTCAGTTTGCCAGCAATATTTACATTTTCTGATGCTTTGTTCCTTCACCCTTCCTCAAGGAATCCACAGCCTTCTGCCAACTTCTTACTCTTTACGTGTTTGTAAAATTGTTTATGATTTATAATTTCACCCTGTGTTTTATTTTCTATTAATTTTTATTACAGAATTCTTGATCCTTGTCATTTATTCCTCTACTCCAACCTTTTTGAAGCATTGATTCTTCTTCTTGTTGCTCTTTCATTTCCTTTTTCTGAAAGCAATGTGTTTTATATTAGATTGGTCAAAAAGTAATTGTGTGGGTTTTTAATAGATGGACATACATGTCTTGAAATGTAACTAACTTCATTTTAAACCACAAATTATGTAACTTGACAGCTGACAGTTCAAGCCTGTTTTAGAAAAAGAAAGTGTACAATTTCATTAACAGTTATTTATTTGGCATTGATTTCAAAACGGAAAAGCAAAAGGAACATTTTTGTCATATTTTGCTGTATTACTTCTGAAACGGAAAAAACACTATGCAAGCTTATAAAAAGTTATATGATGTGTGTGGTGAAGGTGCCTTAAAATTATGACAGTGTCAGAACTGGTTTGTTAAATGGAGGTTTTGATGTTAAAGATGCACTATGCTCAGGAAGGCAAAAATAAGTTGGTAACAACAAAACAAAGACATTGATTGAATCCAGCCAGTGTTTAATGACATAAGAGATTGCTGATAAACTGAACATGTTGAAATTGAACATTGAAAACTATTTAAACCAACTCGGATACTTTAAGAAGCTTGATGTTTGAGTATCACATAAGCCTAAAGAAATTAACCTCACTAAAAGTGTTGACACCTGTGAATCTGTCTTGAAATATGAAGAAAATGATCCATTTTTGAAACTTATGGCAATAGGTGATGAAAAATGGACAAACAGCAACACCAACAAACAAAATGATCATGGAGCAAATGTGCTGAAGCAGCTCAAAGTGCTTCAAAGTCAAATATTCACCCAAGGAAGGTTCTGCTGTCAGTCTGGTGGGATTTGAAATGTAGTTTGTATTTTGCATTGCTTCTCAGGAACCAAATCATTAATTCAAGTGAGTACTGTTGTGAACTAGATAAATTAAATGATGCCATCAAACAGAAGCATCCAGAACTAGTGAATCATAAAGGTGTGTTTCTCCATGATAACGCTAGACCACATACAAGTTTGGTCAACAACTTGTCAACAACAGTTGCAGCTTGGATGGGATGTGTTACAACATCCGCCACATTTGCTGGACCTGGTATCATCAGGATACCATTTGTTTTGTTCTTCACAAAATGCCTTGACTGGGAAAACCTTCACTGCTGATGAGAGTATCAAATGGTTCTTGGAACTCTTTTTTGACAAAAAAAGTAAGAACTTTTTTGAGTGTGGAATCATGAAGTTGCCTGAAAGGTAGCTGAACAAAATAGACACTATATTATTTAATAAAGTTTCTGTTTCCCATTAATATTTCATCTTTATTTTACTCAGAAAATAGGCAACTACTTTTGGCCAACCAAATAGAACTGTCTAATATAACTTTGTTGTCTAAATATACCTGTGTTGTCTTTAATTTTTGCAGTCTTGTTGAAGAAACTTTGTGAGTTTCTAGTAGGAATGGATAGAAGAATGACTGAAAAGGAGTAATTTTTATTTTATTCTTCAGTCAATTGACCAGAATTTTAAAGGGT
Source organism: Mesitornis unicolor (assembly GCF_000695765.1). Taxonomy (NCBI): domain Eukaryota; kingdom Metazoa; phylum Chordata; class Aves; order Mesitornithiformes; family Mesitornithidae; genus Mesitornis; species Mesitornis unicolor. The sequence continues at coordinate 2,305 of NW_010196922.1, forward strand.
GATTTTTGACTGATAGTTTAGAGGACCATAACTCATACCATCTCATGGATCTGTCACAGTCCTTGGTACCCTTAAGTAATTTTTGCTTGCAATTCATTAGATGTAGTAAAATTTCACAATGTTTACCTCACTTTCATATATTAATTTAGACGGATTGAAAATACTTTTAAGGTTTCTTACTGCATATCTGGTCTTTTTTTGTTGTGTGGGAAAGTGTTTGTTTAAATTTGTTTCTTTCTCCATAATATGTACATATTTTGGTCAAATCGATATCTTGCTGTTCTCCATTCTGGACCTACATAAATTTACAGGAATCCTCTATACTGAACTTCTGCTTCCTTCTGAAAATAAATGCACCGCCTGGCATAGTAAAGGTTTTTTCCTCATTTGATATCCCAGGCAAAATAGCAGGTGGTTAGAATGATCATGGTGCTTTGGTAGAACTGTCTGGGAAACTTACACATTTCTAATGTTACACTGCATTTGGCTCTAGATGGTAGTTTTACAGTCTCAAGCAAAGCCCAGTGACTTCTTTTAGACAATTTATGCAAGAATTTATGCAAGAGGGAGGCTGAATGAGAAGATAACTAGATGGGTAACATTTTGCATCACATGCAAGATAATAAGTGCATGTTTCTTTAAGCAAAAGACAACTGTGAGTGCACCTAACAAACCTGTCTGAATTTAAGAGGAATGGGAGAAAAGATAGCTTTTCTTAGTTTTTGTGACTGATTTGGATAGTTCTTCAGGAAATTATTTCAACACGTGATACCATTATTTCTGTATTTCATATAAGCTTGGAGTAACAAAAAAGTGATTCAGTAGAGACAGAAAATAATGTCTCACAACAGTCAGGTGACATCAGAAAATTAGAGAATATGTGCCATACCTCTGGAAGAAAGAGAAAGTGCAAAGAGATGGAGTATTTTATGACAGCTAACTCTCATGAAGGATGAATAACGCATCCCTATGCCAGTGCTGAATTAGCTGCGCTGTACACACACATTTTTACACCAGGAGAGAAAAAGGTTAAGAAATCTCATACACGGCATTATTTACTAGATGTTTAACACTTTCATTCATTTTTTTCTGTTGAATTTTAGCTCAATAACTCATGTTGTATGAATATAAAACCATATATATGAGCATGCATGCATTTTCCTTTTTGGTCCATGTAGTTGTGGAACTTAAAAAGGTTATTCAATATACCTTCATTTTGTGAGGCCCTATTTTGGCACTTTTCACTCAGGCAAAAGATTTGTTGACTTCAGAAGTTTGAGTGGAGGATGCAGGATGTGGGCTACATTATGAAAATATATTCAATTTTTTTCATTTTTTTCTGTAGCATAGAATTATGTCTTTAGAATATAGGAAAAAATGCTGAGTGTTGAAATGCCTGCCAAAATTGATGACTTGCTGAAAAAGAAAGTCCCCAATGCAGTAGTAACTAATCCTTGGATCTAGTGTATGAAATTTGCTAAATCCACAAGGTGGAAAAGACTTGCTTCAGCACTGAATGCAGCAGCGAAACTTTATTTGTCTTGAGAGAGAGTTAATTCTACTGCAGTGGATGAAACTGATGAACTTTAAAATAGTGTGCAGATATGTCCATTCCAAGTTTCACTGAAGAACCTTAAAAATCAAGGACAGAGAAGCTTCAGATAACTACCTGCTCTGTGTTACAAGGACACTTACAGGGACTCAGAGCCAAGTGATCACCTTTTCTTCTGGTTTAAAATAAAAATAACCAATATTTTTTTCTCCCCTACTTGCCTGATTGACAAAGCCTAAAATTACATTGTCATGGTCAGGTTTAAATTTTCTGCCTCCTTACCCAGTATGAAGGCTACTTCTAAACAGTCTTACCAAAAGGATATTCTGACTTGAGGGAGTTTTGTGAGATCCTACAGAGTAGTGAAAATAATCTGTGAGTTAAAGTACCCTGCTTTCAAAAAAAGGTTTCAGTAACTGCCACTCTTCTTCCATGGCTGCTTTATGTATATATTCATTTTGCAAAGTATTCGACAACTGAGTTTCATTTCATTTTTGTAAACAGAATGTAATTTTGCTCAAATCATTCTGTCAACAAAAAGGCAACAGCATATAATCTTCTTGTCCACTGAACTAAATTGCAGATTAATTTTTTGTGTATGGATCAAATAGTGAATGTTTACTAACTGAAAATATTGCATCTTCTCCCCTTTGAACAAACTATCATTAAATACTGACAGTTTTAAATAGTTAAATTTTACAAAGCGTCTTTGACTTACTACTTTTGCCTAAATGGGATCACAGCTGAAACATCCCTAGCTCTGACTCTCTGTAACTGATTGTTGGATTTGGAAGACTTCCTCAAGACAGTAAATTTGTTCCTGAATTTTCATTAGATAATTGCTATGAGTTTTTTTCTCATACAAATATTTCCTGTGAACAAGAGGCTGGATGAGCTGATGACCTTTTTACGTATAATCATTTGTTTTATTGCTCTGTTTGTTCCTTCCTGAATACATACGAGGGGTAAAGTACAGACCACAAAAAACTGAACTTTGTCTTCTCATGTTGCCTGTTGTGGTGGAAGTATCTGCCATCGTGACTATTTTTTGATGTGGTTTTATAGTGCATCACACTTTTGGAGTGTCTGTTGCCATTTGATTTCTTTCATTATTTCTCTGTGATAGCATTACATAGCCTGTGTAGGATGTGTACTGGGGTGACCACGATGAGAAAATTAATGTGAAATTGTTACTATTCAAAATTATGCCAGGTTATTACACTGCTCTGTTAAGTGACAATCATGTTTGCTTACAAGGGAGGCTGTTTTCAACTCTTACACTCTGATCCAATGGTGGGAGCAAAACTCACAACTATTTGTGAAGAGGACTGAAACAGAAGACGCAGTGTGACCTTGTACTTGGAGTTTTTTGCTGGAGTTCAGGAGACTCAAGTTTTCTTTCTGTATTTTTCAGTAGTTACCCTCATGACCTTAAGAAGCTCTCTTTAACATGTCTCCAGGTCACAATGTTCTGTGTAGCACTTGGAGATCTATGAAGCAGTACTGCAAAAAAGCCAAATGTAGCTCTTAGTCATATGAGTGCAGCAGAACATTTTCTTGCAACCTAGAAAGAAAGATTTCAAAACAAACGCAGTGTATCATCAAAGGAACTGCAGAACTTCTGGCAGAGTTGATGTAAATGCTCAGATATGGTAGAAATAAAATGCTCTGTGATATAGAAGGTTTATTAGGTCAGAATTTTTGTATTTGTGTTATTATGTAGGCATTTATTTTTCTTACCTGTTATCATGCAACAGAACTAGGATTTTGGTCAGCATGATGTTTTGAGTCAAGTTGTTACAATGAGTAGTAATCTAAAGAAGAATTGATAAAATGTGTTTGGGTTTATTTTGCACAATAAGCTCAACAATACTCGTCAATAGTCTTGAAACTTTTTTTTTTCCAGCAAGCAGGAAGAACAAGTACCAGAAAATATAATTTCACTGAGAATTGATGGCTTGTTAGAAAGTGACTGACTGCAGTGATAGTTAGCAATTCATATACAATGACTAATACTGCATCATTAAGAAAAAATGACATTACAAGAAAGTATTTCTTTAGAGTGGGTTTGTTTTTTTAATTCTAGCTTGTTCACCTTTTTGCAAATTGTCTTGTTAGGTAATACTTCTATTTTTGGCCTTACATATTTTTTAAAAAATTATTTTCTGTATATATATTTGATATATAAAATTTCCTTTCATCTTACAGTCACTAAGAGTGCATTGTACTACCAGTGTCAATTCAGTTGCTTCCTCTAACAAAGGAGTGATCAAGAAAAGTTGCATGAAGTTGTGCTGTACTAAAAAATTTCCCTTGACATTCTCACTGCTACAACAAAAAAAGCAGTCCACAAATTCTTCACTGATCTACTGTTGTTCACATATTGTCAAGATGTTTGTTCTGTCAATATTATTGCCCCAGAATTCAGGCAGCTACGATAATGACGTTACTTTATCGTATAAGAGGTACTGACTTAGATAGCTTAGATAACAGCTAGAAGTACTTGCAAGACTGCAAAAACATGTTTTGTCTCCATGAATCCTTGACATTTACAGTGTGAAATAGAAATTGGCAGAATGTGACTTTATATTTTGTCTATTTAACTTCCTGTGCTTCTAACTTATGGTTATTATATATATTTATATACATATGTATATATATATGCTGACTGCAGAGAAAGAAGATTTTGCAGAGTGCAAATGTGCTCGGTCTCCCACTGCCTCATGCTACAATCCTAAGATGTATAGCTTCCCTGCATATGTAACTGAAAACAGACATATTCCTTTACTTTTCTGCCTTCTTTGTAGTACAGATGCTTCACAACTTTTAAGCACTTATTTCTTTCTTGCTCTTATTTTGTCTTTGTTACATGGACTATAACAAGGTGTTTGATTTTCAGAACAAAGCTTTTACTTGTGTGTCTGCAAACACAGTGGTTTTATTCCACAATGTGACTCTATAGGGCCATAAAATTTCGTAAGTATATGTGCACATACTTGTGTTTGCATGTCTAGGGTGGAGGGGTGCCCCCTATTGAAATGGCAACCAATTGCAAAAGCATAAACTGCAGATTAGGCATTCAGCGCATCTGTCCAAACCAAAGACTGAAGTTTTGATAAAGCTGTCCATACAGTAAATATACCTTGTGACATAACACATATAAAATATTATGACAGCCTTGAAAACATTTTGACAAGCAGGAAAGCTATTTAAAATAGAAGAGACAACCTGATTAAAGGAAAAAGTTAAGATGGCCAGCTTGAGAAGCTTTGGGAAGGGCTGTGGGTCTTATTGCTTTGTTTTTGTTCAAAGTAAAGGGAGTAAGTTGCAGAGATGTTCAGACTCATATCCTTTAATTTAATATCAGTCCACTGGTGGACAGACCAGATTTTAAATTAGGAATTAAGAGAGGTGAAAAAAGGAGAAGGATTTTGTCTCAAAGTGCTGACTGGGAAAAGGATATGTGCGGGGGTGCCTGACTCCTGTCAGTTAAGCTGGCTTTCAGATTCACTTGTGAGGAAGAGAGTTCACGAAGAGAACATTAGCAACCCATTTAATTGGTTTCCATATATTTAATAGCTGTAACCTCTGTAAAGCATTTTAGAGGAAATTAGTTTTAAATTTTAGGCATAATCTGAAGACATATATTACTGTTTCTCATTTTTCTCTTGTAATCTTATTTCCAGTTCTGTAATTACAAATTCTGTCTTTTTCTTTGTTAGAATAAACTTGCAGTGTTTTCATTTGTTAAGCTTGTCTGACATTAAGTTTGAATTAAGGTGAAAATGATGCTGGAAGCATTCTGCATATACTTGTTACATTCAAAGTAAAAAAAGTACTGTGTGCAGCTTCCCCTTAGTGGGGAACACCAGGAGATCCTGAAACAAAAATGAACTCAGCAATTTGGAAGCTGGAGTATTTTCTCTATAACGGTTACTTTGACAGCTTTATTTTGTTGTTTTTTGTTTGTTTGTTTGGTTGGTGTTTTTTCCAAGAAGCAGGTCTGAGAAATGTTACTTGTGCTTATGCTGTATATGGTATTTCCATGCATCTCCCAGATAATCTCACAAATCAGTGCATAGAAAACAGAAAAAGGAAATCTGACAGTCAATTTTTTGTCTGGCAGTAAAAGGCAAATTTATAGCTTTTCTCTGCTGCTTGTTCTTAGCCCAGATCTTATACTGGTGGCATTGTGTCTCATGAGAATAGAATAGAGTCCTATCTGGTGTTTGGATTCTGGTTTAGATACTGAAAGTTTGCTTTAAGCAAAAGTCATCGGAGTGTATCAGTAGATATTCTGCTGCTCCAACCAAACCAAAGGTTCATGGTTGTTGTTGTTTTGTTTGTTTGTTTGGTTGGTTGGTGGGTTTTTTTTTGTGATGAGTACTCCACCCTGTCAAGAATAGATGAGTAAGCAGCGTAGAAGCAAAGCCTCCTTAATCAGGGAAGTCTAATACTCTCCATATGATTCACTGGGGACATTTATCTCTTTCTCACCCAGTTATAGTACCACTGTGAGGTTTTCTCCCTAGCTCTCTTTTTTTTTTATTACTCCCATTTCTTCAAGTTTTGCTTCTCTTCTCTTTTCTTTCTTTGCAGCATTCTCTGATCCTCCCTCACTGCCTCCTGATTTTAGTAGTAGATGTATACTTTAATTCATGTCATTCTGTGTGGTGTAACATTCAAAGCAAAAGTGACACTTTACAGAGATGCTTCAGAAATTGTATTTCCTTGGGAATATAAGCAATGTATGTTAGGATATGTCCATGCATAAAAACAATTTCAATCTGGAAGTACACATGAACCTGCTAAACTGAAAACTCCAGTACAACCTTAAATGTAGTGTAAATGTCTTACCACAATATGCATACATCCAGATATCTAATGATATAGTTGAATTTGATGCTGATAGTTACTATTATGCTAACTTTTTGGCAGTTTTGTGAACTGCTGTATTATATTTGACCCTGTTCTGACTGAGTCTGATGTATGTTCCTCCTAAGACTGAAAGCTGACTTTGGCAGGGTACCAGACATTCTTTTTTCCCCTTCTACTTGCAATTTTGCTTAAATAGTGTCTCATCTCCATTTCTAATTTAATATCTTATTTTAGTTCATTGTGACGGTATCTGCACTTGACAGATTTGTCACAGTATTTGTTCTATTTGTATCAACTGTCAGATTTCCTTTCTTTTTCTTGTTCTCCATATTTCATTTGTCTCAGTACCTGTTAGTCACTATGTTTGTATTACCAGAACATAATGACTTGAACTAAGATTTGCCTCATTCACTGGGACTGGTCTTATTTAGAGTGCATTTATTTTTAAGAGCAGTTTAATATTAATCCTTGTCTTACTAATTTACCTCTTAGTTTAGCTGGGATTTTGGGTTGTATAGGACTGCCTTTATCTTGGAATTTTTAAAAAAGCAAAACTAAAAACCCACAATAAAACAAATATCATATTTCTGTTGTTATTATGGAATTCCAGCAAATAGACCCACAGCATAATTTAGACATCTAAAGCACCGGATAGCTAGACATATACTTATTGTCCACTAGTGCCTTTTTACTCCTCTTCTGAAACTAGAAATGCTGTGTTGGGTATTTATTATGTGTGTTTGGTTTTAATCCTAATTTTTATCTCATTTTGAGGACATGTTTTAGAACATTATATTTAGTTCTTATTTCTCTTTAATCTTTTCCTCCCTCAGTGACCCATAAGCATAATTTGTTTTTCCTCACTTACTCTGAATACGGCAGAGTTGCATGTGCATCTCTAAGGCAGGATGTCGTGCAAGGTCAGAGCAACACTGCTGAGTGAGTGAATCTAAATATGTGTAAATGTGCAAGAACTTATGTTCTTTCTCTGAACTTTTGTGAGGGAGCTCTGGAGCACTGAGATCTATTGTGGGTGAGAGGTCAGTGTGTTTTTTCATTAATACTCAGATTCAGATGAAATTTCCCTTCACTTACAATAGCATATTATCTGGGTAGGTACTTGTATTGCTTATTTTTTAAAGGACATTTTGAAACACACTGCCTGGAAGAAGCCTTCTACAGACAGCTGATAGTAACCTCACAATCATAGGCCCTGGTTCTCATGGGAGACTTCAATTCCTCTGATATTTGCTGGGAAGGCTACACAGCCAAACACACACAGTCCAAGAGGTTCCTGCAGTGCATTGATGATAATTTCTTGACACAGGTGGTAGAGGAGACAACAAGGAGAGGGGTGCTGCCTAACCTTGTACTGGCAAACAAGGAGGGCTTGGTTGAGGATGTGAAGTCTGGAGTCAGCCTTGGCTATAGCAACCATGAGATGGTGGAGTTCAGGATCATGTGCGGTAGTCACAGAGCAATAAGCAAGATCACAACCCTGGACTTCAGAAGGGCTCACTTTGGCCTCTTCAAGGAACAGTTTGGAGAAATCCCATGAGATGGGACACTAAAAGGTAGTGGGGCTCAACAGAGTTGGTTAATATTGAAGCGCTGTTTCCTCCAAGGTGAAGATTAGAACAACCCTATGAGTAGGAAAATCAAGTAAGGGAGTCAGGAGTCCTGCATGGCTGAGCAGGGAGCTACTGGATAAACTCAAGAAGGAAGTTTACAAAACACGGAAGAAAGGGTTGGCCACTTGGGACAAATATAAAAATGTTGTCAGAGGATGTAGGAATGCAACGAAGTTAAGGCCTCATTAGAATTAAACCTGGCAAGGGAAGTCAAGGACATCAAGAACGGCTTCTTCAAGTACGTTGGAGGCAAAAGGAAGGCTAGAGGAAATGTGGGCCTGCTACTGAATGAAGTGGGTGCCCTGGTGACAGAGGATACAGTGAAGGTGGAGTTACTGAATGCCTTCTTTGCCTCCGTCTTTACTGTTAAAGTCAGCCTTCAGGAGTCCCAGACCTTTGAGATCATGGAGGGAGTTCTCTGATTCTGCGATTATGTAATTTTGCAAGGAAGAAATGTCACTTTTCCAGTCACAATTAAAAGATTTTATTTACAGGAGATCCTATGAAAAAGCATCACTGAATATCAAGTACATATAAACTACTATATAGAAAAAGGAAGTGAACATCCACTTTAAGTGTAACAGCATAAGACAACCACTAGATAAGGGAGTAAGAATAAAACATGACAATGGGAAATAGCTTATTTCTAATTGTCTGTGTCATGAACAAGTATTACTAAGCAGAAGCAGCTCCAACATGAATTGGATGTGGAGGTGTAACGCATGATGAGGACGTGTGTTGTATTAGTGATATATAAAGGGGTTGCTTCACTCTTCAGACTAATTTTTTCAATCCCAGTAAAATCAGGACATTTCTTTCTATGAATATGTGTTACTATACCTCATTTTTACTACCTGCCTTAGAGATAAAAGACAACTTTAAAGTTCAGTTAGCCAAGAAGATATGAAAGTAGCCTTAATACTCCCTATTAAATAGGGATTAGTATCTGCAATCACACTAACAAGATAACCAGCCAGCATGGTTTTAAGGTGTTAGCCTTTTTAGGATCAGAAACATAATCTCCATGAATTCAGTGAGTTGTTCCTCAGCAGTTATGAGCCTTTGAAAATACAAACTTTAAAATTAAACCACCAGAAGGCAAATAAAAAAGTAAGTAGTGTTATTTTTAGCCTTTGTACTTGAAGAATATAAGATTATACATTAAACGGAGAAAAATTGAAATACAGATACTTCTGCATTTAGATCCTGAAGAAATTACCAAATTTTATGGCCTTCAGAATAAAATGAGGGAGCTGGCAGCAGAGGCTAGGTGTTAAGAAGCACATTGTATTATGCTGAACATATTCCCTCCCTTAATTTCTAAAGGCACAGCTTTCTATAGTCAGTTTCTAATTTTGGGAGATCCCTAAGGAGATAAAAACTAAGCAAGCTCTTAACCTTGCTCTTAACAATTTCCCAAGCCACAAGGACTTCACTGATAAGAGGAGTTTATTCTGAAGGTTATTTATGATTGGTTTGAATCAACACTTCAACTTTAAAAATGTGCCTGATGGGACTAGGATTTGCAAGAAATATTTTTACCTCTAACCTGTAACTTATATATGGTTATTTTACTTTAGTATTATTCATTCTCAGATGGCAAATTACCCACTAGAATATTTGCTGAAAGTGAAAATGAAAGGAGTCTGAATACAGCTAGGTTTCTTTGCTTTTATTTAGGGGAAAAAAATGAGGTCTTTTAGAGCACTAAAATTAAATCCCGTGACATGTGATCATTAAGACGAAATTCTTTGAAAAGTATATTTAACTATAGTATCACAGAATGCTTCTATTATAGTTCTTCAGTTGTATTTGTTTTTCATTTCTGCTACTGCATATTAAAAGATCGTAAACAGAAACAGGTTGCTTTAATAAAACTATAAACAAATTATGGGTTATATTTTTAAACCACCTGCATGTATATATTCAAGAAACTGTAATAAAGCTGAATTTGAAGACATCTGTAGCATGGAGATGTCTTTATATATTACAAGTATATAGCAGCAGTTACCAAAGGGTTATATCCCTTGACAGACCAGGAAGTTCAATTGGCCACAGTATCATTGTCCTGATGGCAAAGTGAATATAAGTGGTCTTTTAGCTGATGTCAGTCATTATAATTCTGTCAATAAGAATAGTGAAGTCTAAAAATAATGGGTGAAAATACAAGCAGTATGTCTTTGTGATAAATTATATAGGCTTAAACAGTGACTCCTCGTCGGGGGATCAAACCCCGGTCTCCCGTGTGGCAGGCAGAGATACTCACCACTATGCTAATGAGGAATCCAATTAGAGTTTATTAAGTGAGTAAAGGCAAGCAAACAGCTCTGGGTGCGTGGGCATCTGACACGCACGCTGTACAGTTCTCTTTTCAGGTTTATATTTCTTTAACTAGTACATATTCATAGAATTTCGCAATACGCTTATACATATGCATGTCCTATCCCCGCTTCATATTATAATTTGCTCTCCTCCCATTCGCGCCTGCGCAGTGTCCCCTGCTGGTGGTCTTGGGGGGGGGCCGCAAAGCTGGGTTTTTTTTTTCTTTTTCTTAACCTTTGTTAAGCTTTCCTCCTTGCACAGACTTAGTTACTTCCTGGCTCTTGCTCAAATCACAAGACTGGTATTGTCTCTGAAGAGGGTTCAGATAAGTGTCTCCTTTCTGGCACCTTATGGGTCTTATACAACTATACACTCTGACATCCTCCATATCATGAGGACTGTTCTTATTGTAACAAAATAATCTTTGTGTTTTCAGTTTTACTGGTACTTGGCCATTTTCATAGTATGTATAAATGTATAATGATTTATTTTTAATTCTCATAAGATTTTTGTCTCAATAATATTTTGAGAGAATTAAAAGGTTACTATATCACTGTGTTCAAAGGACTTTGCTTTTATACTGATTTTTTACTTTTTAATGTTAGAACTCAAGAGGAAAGAAATATAAATATCTGATTAACTTCTTTATACCAAATGCTTCTTTTGATAGTTTTGACCCACAGTTTTTTATTGCTTCTCTGAGAAGTCCTTTTCACATTTTCACATTTCCAGAAGTTTTTCTACTTCTGTAGACTACGGTTGTTCATTACATGGATAGTTGAGGTAATTCAGCTATTTTGATTTATTAGAAGTAGGGTCCATCTACTACTCCTTTGTTGCTGTTCCTTCATACATCACCAGTCCTACCTCTGCAAGAGGCTGCACATATTTGTGGGCATTTTTTACTGCATGGTTTGCTGGCTGGGAAATTGTCTAGAGGGATGTCCAGTAAGGTACGACTGCCTAACTGCTCTTCCTTTGGCTTCAGGATGGTCAAACAAATTATTTGTCTGGGGCTCAGATGAGGCTCTGAGCAACCTGATCTGGTAACACTGTGCCTGCTCACTGCAGGGGGGGTTGGACTGGATGAGCTTTAAAGGTCCCTTCCGACCAAGCACATGCTGTAATTCTATGATTCTATTTCCTCAGTCACATACATTGCTCACTGCTCTGCTCCATGCCATTTTCATTTCCTTTGTGTGTGCTTGTGCATGCACATGTGTGTGTATGTCAAATGGGAATGAGAGCTCAACACTGAGCCTAGTTTCTTCGCAATTGAATTCCTCTGACTGAAATGAATTTTACTGCCAAGGAACTTGAACCATTGGTCCAGATGAAACAATATCATTGTTCTGTGTAGTGAAATTATAATTTCTTAACCAGTTCATGAATAGCATTTTATTTCATTTGCTTCTTAGAAATTTGGCTGTTACTTGAGGTCAAAGACACAAGAATCTTCATCTATGTGACATATCTCACTTTACAAACTCAAGACCTAACAGAAGCAGGTGCCAAAATGTGCAACTTGATCCTAAATGGTGTGTCTTAAACCTGTAGGTGATTTAGGCATCTTAGATCTTTTGAATTTAGTAGAAAAGTGCAAGTCTCATTTTCCAGTGGTGCTGACAAGGTAGCTTGTATACCTGCATCTTCTAGAAGCTGGTGAATAAATTCATATGAGAATGGTTATAATTCAGCACTAAAGATTTGCAGGCCAGGCTTTGCTTCTGTACACCATCATATAATTTTCTTCAGTGCATCTAAGATAAGAGCTCTATTGTAAACTTATCTGACAAAGAAACAAAACTTTCCAGGTTTTGTTTGCCATCATATTAATTTAAAAAACTCTAATCTTCTATTGATTTCCATATTTCACAGATATTTTCCTGATGAAATAAAATATTTTTTCTAACAAATTGCCAAACATGGTGAGCTTTCAACTGCTAAGGTGTACTCTTCTGAAATGAAAACAGGTTATTTGTTTTACTAAAAAGCTCAATGGGACAGTTGATGTTAACCACCAAACACGTAAATTCATAGATTTACTGACCCTGGACATTTGCATTTTATTGTTGATGTTGGTCTTTCTGGAGCTAATTTTAAATGCCAAATTAATCTAATTCCTTATATTTTGTCTCTTGCATCTTACAATTCTCTTTGTTAACCTCACTTTATAAAAAAAGATTGAGAAAATGGAGTTTTGATATAATTTTCGTCTTTCCAGAAATGTTTTACAACTCTCTAATTTTACTATGTATACCTGTGCTTTAGAGGACTAGTTTTCTTTTTTTCTATACTTAGAAGTCTTTATTTAGAGTTACCAACAGAAAACATACGAAAATAATTACTATATGGGAAACTGTGCTGCCAACAATCATTATGAATCCACAAAATCCTGTGTTTTTATGGAGCTCAAATTCACACCTATGTGTGTCATGTTCAGTTGTTGCTTTCAACCAAGGTGCACCATGAGTAAATATTCCCATGGTCCTTCTCTATTCTGATATAATCCCCAGGTTTGCAAAAATGTTGGATACTTGTACAGAACAGGTTATTGCACTTGTTATTGCACTTTTTCTCAAAAAATCCCACATCTTCCTGTTCTTTTTGATGTTATGTGTTCATTTGTTTGCTTGTATGTTTGAATCCTTAAGTTACTGCATATTTTGTTGTCACGTGGACCTTTGAAGCTCACTGTTATTTGTAAAAGCTGCAAATGAAGGGAAGGAAAATGCCCATAAAGGTGAACTACATCCAAAGGCAAACCCAGCACGTAGATGAAAGAATGAAATTTAAAAAGTATGTGGTGAAACCGGATCCATCAGGACACTGACAGTCATAAAGCCCGTGGATGAGAATTTGAAGGTGAGGTGGTGGCCGTCATTATGCAAATTCACAAAAGCATCACTGATATTTTGTTGAGCAGGAATACAAGTGTGTGTATATATATATGTATATGGAATACAGACTGTGAAGTAAGAGGCTTTCTGAGCTCATGAGAGGTGACACATGGTGGTTCTGCCCAGCACACAACCAGGTTTGAGTAGGAGATGTGGACTTAAGCACATGTAGCGCAAGTAGAAACTTTCCACTATTCAACCTCACTGTCTGCACATCTGAAATGAAAACCAAAATAATCTTCCAACAGATATTTGTCACAAAACTGAGGTCTACTATCTACAGTAAGAAAATAATGGGGCTTGGACTCAAATCAAGAGACTTTGTGTTGTGCTCTGTTAAAAAATTTTGGCATAAGGAAAGCAGAGATTTAGACAAGTCTTTGATCTCTGTTATGTAAGACAGTGTTCCTTTTTAGATATAACTTTAAAATTTCCAATGGAAAAATTTCCAATGGTTTCCAATATTTTTAATCCGCCTCCCTTTGCCCAGAGAGGCTGTGGAGTCTCCTATGGAGACATTAAAAACCCGCCTGGAAGCATTCCTGTGTGACCTAGTCTAGGTGATCCTACTCTGGCAGGGGGGTTGGACTTGATGATCTTCAGAGGTCCCTTCCAACTCCTAATATTCTGTGTTTTCGTGATTCTGTGATTCTGTGAAGTATAACATACTGATCAACCTTTTAACACAGGTTATGAGGATGGAAAACTAGTGCTTTGTTTGGTAAATATGATTATGACTTTTTAATACTATTTAAGTATTTATTTTTTTTCCCACTCTTCAGATAGCAAACTGTGTGTTGAAAAACTAGCCACCATGAATATTAGTATAATTTTTTCAAGGACAGACTTTTTGAAAATAAAATATGTTATTAGTAGAAATCAAAAGTTAATGCATTTGAAATGGTACTCCTAAAGGCCTTACACTGACTGCTAATACAACATATTTTTTATATTTTGATAAAGTAGTGTTAACCTAAAAAAACCTTTAGCTTTTGTGGCTTTGATTCTAGTTACAGCTAACTGACTTTTTAGCCTGCTGTTCTGTGCTGCTGGAAGCATAGCACTCTGAAACTGCATGTGGATCTCAGGAGAACAGGTGAGAGTAAAACAATCAGGTGTGGAAAATCTCAGGTTATTGAGTCAATGTTACAGAGATGCCTTTTGTAACTGATTTAATAATACAAGGAGATTTGATATTCAAATAACACTCTGTGCTATTGCGGAGAAAACTTGAAAGTACAAAAAGGGAAGTCAAGGTCTTAATCAGACTCTTAGAATTTAACAAGGTAGAACTCCATAGAAGTAAGTAACTGTTTGCTTTCTGCTCTAGTACAAGTGCATCAATTGCTCTAATATCTCTAAGCAAAACACACTTTAGACAATGCCATTATCAGTCAAATGGCCCCTATAAGCCAAAGGATGATCTGCCATATTATAAAATCATTTGACAATAGCTTTTCTTGTTTCTTGTTCTTTTATTTTCACCTGTACTTATGGTTATGCTCCATGTCCATGGAGCATTTTTATTATTTAGCTGGACTGGCTTCTAGTTGACATATGCTCAGTTTCTTGAGCATTTTAATATAGACACTTACTTTTCTTGATCTTGAAGCATTGTCAGGGGAAGATTTCTCATGTGGTATAAGAGGTCTTCTAGGGATTCTCCTAGAATCTCCTACGGAGCTGTACTCTCAAGGGATGATTCCTGCAGGAGGATTTTAAAGGGTTCCTATTTGTTGATTGAAGTTTTTTGTCCTGGAATTGGTCTCAGAAGAACTAAGGAAGGAGTCCCAAGACTTTATTTTTGTCTTTTTTTCTCCCATTAGGAGTTCTTTTCACTTGCTTCATCAGCTCCACTTCCATGCAGGGGAACAATAAAAGTTGCTGATGAGCAGCTCACAGGCAAGAAGTGGAAGGGGTCACTGTGTGATTTTGGACAGTCCTGTCTCTTTGGAGCTACAGGGATGTTAACATTAATTAGCATTTATTTTAATATGAAAGCAAAGGGAAGAATGGTAGTAATTCTTCCCAGGAGACAAGAACAAATGAGAAGGAAACATCCTTCCTCACACACTATTCTTTCTCCCTAGAGGGAAATCTAAATTGAATACAAATTAACTCTATGGCTTCAACAGCAGTTCAGTTGGGTGGGTATACATAGATGAAGAAGGATAAGAGAGATTGGAGGCTACAGTTACAGGACAGGCAGATGAAGAGGAGGTACAAAAATAGATTTGTGATGTTCATGTCTTAGTTTGAGGAAATGTGATGGGAGGGAAATAGTGATGCTCACAATGCAGAATTAGTAAGGGAAAATGTAAAGGAAAAAGGTAAAGAAAAAATATTTTGAGGAGAAAAAAGAATTAGCTGAAATTAGCTGCTTTTGCCATATAATGTACAAAATGTGAATTGCATAAACTCAAGGATGATGACACACAATTAATAGTCTTTCATAATTCAAAGCAAAGCTATGTTTATCTGAAATGTCACATATAATACTCAAAAGTAAAATCCGTCTCTGCCTTGGCCTGGCTGTGTCCATAAATGAGAAGTTGTTAATAATTTTCTTGTTTCCCTAAAGATGTTATCTAAGAGATTACCTCCATCTTCAATTTCTGCCTGATAATTAGGCTTGAAGGCTTTATTATATAGCTTTACCTACCTCATATCAGATTTGACTTTCACTACCTCCTGTTGAAGCTTAGCTGAATTTGATTTTCTGACTGATGTTTTCAAGGCCTTACTTCCAGTTTGTCTTGTCTGAATTTCACAAATTCTCATCATTCAGCTTATGATGCTTACTCTGTGACAGTGCACAGTGTTCTGTCAGCAAGTTTACTGATGACACAGAACTGAGAGGAGTGGCTGACACTCCAGAAGGCTGTACTGCCATTCAGCGAGACCTGGACAGGCTGGAGAGTTGGTGGGGAGAAATTTAAAGAAATTTGACAAAAGTAAGTGTAGGGTCTTGTATCTGGGAAAGAACAACCCCATGTAACAGTGCAGGTTGGGGACTGACCTGCTGGAGGGCAGCTCAGCAGAAAGGGACCTGAGGGTCCTGGTGGACAGCAGGATGACCTGGCCAGCAATGTGCTCTTGCAGCCAAGAAGGCCAATGGCATCTTGGGGTGTATTAGAAGGGTTGCGGTTGTAGGTCAAGAGAGGTTCTCCTTCCTCTCTACTCTGCCCTGCTGAGACTGCATCTGCAATACTGTGTGAGGGGGAGACACATAATGGACTCCAGACAACTCTATAAGAGTTATAAAGTGAAGATGTTTATTGTTCTGAAGTTGCGACTTCTATATCTTTTTCTAAGTGATCCCGCCTTATCCTTTACAATGATTGGCTGCACGTCGTGTTCATGCACTGTCCATACTGGCTAAGCTAATACATGATTGGTTAAAGCTATGCTGTACAACTCCATCTCCATTCTGTTTTGCTGTGCTCAGTTTCTTCTTCGACTTCTTGCTTCACTGCCATTCTTCGACTTCTTGCTTCATTGTCAAGTTTCTATTTCCAAGCACTCAATGTCGCTTCCATATCACAGCTGCATGCCTCCCGTCACGTATTGTATGCCTTCAGCCACGTACTATTTCAACATCATATAGTCATGTCCATTCTGTTCAAGAAATGTTCCCACAACTGTGTTCAGTTCTGGGCCCCTCAGTTCAAGAAGGACAGGGAATTGCTTGAGAGAGTCCAGAGCAGGGCCACAAAGATGATTGAGGGAGTGGAGCATCTCCTTTATGAGAAGCGGCTGAGGGAGCTGTGTCTCTTTAGCTTGGAAAAAAGAAGACTGAGGGGTGACCTCATTAACATTTATGAATTTGTAAAGGACAAGTGACAGGAGGAAGGAGCCAGGCTCTTCTTTGTGATATTAACTGATAGGACAAGGGGCAATGGGACCAAGCTGGAGCATAGGAGGTTCCATGTGAACATGAGGAAAAACTTTTTCACTGTGAGGGTGAAAAAGCACAGAACAGGCTGTCGAGAGAGATTGTGGAGTCTCCTTCTCCAGAGACACTCAAAACCTGCCTGGATGCATTCCTGTGTGACCTAGTCTAGGTGATCCTGCTTGATCTGAGAGATTGGACAATGTCATCTACAAGCATGCTTTTGTGTAAGTACAAAACTTTTGTGAAAGCAAAGTTTCAACAGATCACTTAAGAACTAAACAAAAGGAACAGAAATAACAAAGGAATTATGGATACATTCCTCTTAGATACAAGCACCTGTACCAGCTTTAGCTGATTTGCTTTAGCCTTCTGAGCATTTGGTGTAATGATAATTACAGTGTCCATACCTAATAACATCAGTTTTTTAGTACAGACCAATACATCAATTTTTATATTCCTGACTGGACTACTTATTTATCTATTAGAAAAATCTGCGCTATTCAAATGCCTATTTCTGAAATATATTTGCTTGGGTTTAGTGCACATGAATAATAAGGAAATCAGCACAGGGTGGTCAAAGCTGAAGGAGCCTGTCTCTACCATAAGAATCACAGAATCACACAGAATCACAGAATGTCATAAGTTGGAAGGGACCTTTAAAGATCATCCAGTCCAACCCCCCTGAAGTGAGCAGGGACAATGTTACTGCATCAGATTGCTCTGAGCCCCATCAAGCCTGTCCTTCAATGTCACCAGGGATGGGGCCTCCACCACCACTCTGAGCAACCTGTGCTGGTGATCTACCACCTTTATATTGAAAAACTTTTTCCTAAAATCCAACCTAAATCTGCCCTTTTCTAGTTTAAAACCATTATTCCTTGTCCTATCGCTACATGCGCTAGTGAACAGCACTTCCACAGATTTCTTATAGACACCTTTCAGGTACTGGAAGGTCGCTATAAGGTACTTCCTGGAGCCTTCTCTTCTCCAAGCTGAACAATCCCAACTCTCTCAGCCTATCTTTGTAGGAGAGGTGCCCCAGCCCTTTGATCATCTTTGTGGCCCTCCTCTGCACCTTCTTCAGCACTTCAATGTCCTTTTTGTGTTGGGGACTTCAAATTTACTCAAGATGAGCCAGTTTTGCCTGTGACAGTAATTGTTGAATGATCTCCCTGTAATTATTTTAACCCATGAAACTTTACATTATTTTTTCTCCCCCTGTCCCATTGAGGAGGGGAGTGATAGAGCAGCTTTGGTGGGCACCTAGCTGCCAGCAAAGGCCAAACCACCACAGCATTACAAACTTACAGTTCTTACTGAACATCTGTAGTAAAAAATTTAAACTGTTGGTGGGCTAAAACACTAATAAACAGAGGAGAAATTAATATGATTTATGTGCTACCTTGTAGATGAATGGTAACACACTAAACTCCAGAAGAGCTACATGGGACACTTGAGATTATAAATTGAATGAAGTGACCTATATATGTTCATAACAGCATTTGGGAGTATCCTTTTTAGAGGAAAATAAATAACAGGTAATAAAAATGAATACTACTTGTTATATATTTATTATTTTAATAAAGATAATAT
>NW_010196923.1:0-7997 GCF_000695765.1 Mesitornis unicolor
TTCCAACTCCTAAGATTCTGTGATTCTGTTACAAAAGCTGCATGCCCTAAGGCAGCTTTGTCCCAGATACTCATTCTGTCCTCCCCTGGTAACTGCACAATATCACAGCTAGCACATAATAAGGACATAATCCATCATGGCTTTTTTTTTGTCATTTACTGTAGTCACAGAATTAAAAATTAATCATCCAAGTCACTCATCTGTAAAGTGGTTCAGAGGGATCTCACTCACACCTGTAGCCCTGCACAGAAAACCTACAGGACGACTATCTAACCTCTGTAGCTATGGAAAAGCACACATTTCTGGGGGTTTATCTTTATAAAGCATGGAGATGCCAAGCAAGATAAATTTTTACATACTTTCCTCATTTGACACTGGTCCAAGGCGGGATGTCAGACAGATGCTACATTCCTGTAATGTTATTCTGAGTCTGAACCTCGCCCCGTGCGCTTCCAGCCTGTTATTAAATATGTTCAGCACAAACACGCCAAGTGCTCCAGATTCATGGGGGGTGGGGAGAAATCACAGCAAAGTGGTTCTTGCTTGATTTCCAGCTCCCAGTTTTGCGTGCTGGCTAGAATATAAAAACCCATCACACACACCACATGAAGAGGTTTTGAACGCACTGTCCTGGTGCGGTGGAGCTGCCTGGAGAGCCCACGGAAACACCGAAATCCGCTGCCCACCAAGCCAAGGCTCTGCTTTTACCAGGAAAGGCACAAAGTCTGTCTGCCGTGGCCTGAGGGATTGCAGCAAGGCACGCTCCTGCTTTAAACAACGCACCCTGTCCAACAGAGCAGCTCCAGGTTTGCCAACACACAGCATCTGCCCCTCGAACGCACACTGAGTGTTCTGGTACAGCTCACTCAGCAAAGAGCTAAATAAAATGAAGTTTGCAGACAGAGCAGCAGTTCATTAATTTAATGCTTCAAGTAAATAATGGCCAATCATTGTTCAAGGACTTTAATATTAGGTCCTTTTTACTTTTTCTGTTAACAGTAGATAAAACTGAGCACTGCAATATGCACCATGGCTTATACTAACACAGCTAAGAAGTTCTGAAGAGCAGCATGGAGTTGCTTTTAACCATGAAGCCTGTTTTAGAACTGAGAGTTGTCGACCCATTCTGAAATTTGAAATATATGGTGAGATACATAAAATGGACACAGAAGCTGTCAAAGCTAACTTTGCCTGCTTCTATCTTGGTTACATGAGCTCCGTGTTCCCCTTTTCTTTAAAAATTCTGAGCTCTCCCCATGTCTTGATCAGCTCTACACAGCCACATTGCCTCTAAAACTTTTGCTAAACATCACATCACACCAGAATAAAGCAGTAATACAGCCTTTCTGCTGCAGCTAGCCTTGGAATGCATCACTATTTCCTTGGCTCCAACACCACGCTTCAAACACTCCCCTTAGGACGGCTTGGTTTTCTGGCAGTGAGCTTTTCTGTCAGCAAAAGGATGATGGTTATCTCATGGGTCAAGTCCCAAATTAAACGACCAAAGAATGACGATTGGTCAGAAATTTTGTAGGTGATTTTGTTTTCCAACTGATCAAGTACATCACAGAGATGCCCAGGAACTACATGAAGTGCTCTGAATCTCAGAGAAGTCTGAAACACGGCTTAAGGCCAAAAATATCATAGGTGTGGAAACAAAAAATATAAATGCACTTTAAGGAAAAACCACCCACCACTAATGGCTCTTCTCAAGAGATGCACGTATCTGTGCTTTGGAAGAAGTTAAAGCAGAGAGTGCCTATCCATTACAGGAAATCACCATGAGATGCTTGACACCTTGGCATCAGGCAGCAGGAGCACAGTGCGAAGAGGAACCCTGCAAGGACTGACTGCTACAAGAAACCAACTCTGGCTGCAGAAACCCCTTCCTCCTCAGAGACAGGGCTGCCTGCACGTCTTAGGAGAAAGGAGCATCTGCTGCAGCACAATATGGCACCTGCTAAAGGCAATATTTCTGTATTTAACTGCTGCAAGCACACCCGCTTCCACGCTCATACAACTGTAAGTTAAATGTGCTAAGAAACTAATGCTACAGAGCCAATGCTGCCTTCGTTTTAAATAAGATCTCAGACACTGGGCAACTCCAATCCTGTGATGACAGTTATGACAGCTGAGCATCATGCTAAAGTGGTTTTGAAGTAACTACTTATAAACAACACGTCTACCAGAATGTTTCCCAGATCTCAGGCTGCCTCAGGCAAGGAGAATCTCCAGGTAGCTTGCATCTGTTCAAATATCACATAAATGTTAAAAAAGTGACCTTCTGAACTTGTGTTCAGCTCTGACACATTGTGGACTACATTGATGCAAACAGAACAAACTCGTAATGGCAAACGAAGCTGGAAACCTCTCATTTACTGGTCGTGATGGACGCTGTCAGTATTACAGCCTGGTCGCTCGCAGCAGCTACGCTCGTGGTCAGTCTGTTCTCGGGCACTCACCACATCAGAGCATGTCAGTCACAACACTGCATCTGATATACGAAGCCTCTTGGACTTTCCTGTCTTGTGATTCTCTCTTGGATTTTCCTACTCCTGCGATTCTTTGCCCAAGAAATTGGGCACAGAAATATCTCTGGACACGCAACCGGGCCAAGTGCATCTTTGCTGTAAGTACAGTACCTAAGAGCAGCACGGTACTGACAGCTCAGAGCATCCTCTGCTTTTTCACCCATAGCTTTATGAGGTTTCCAAATGGGAAGATGGGCTCTCGCCACTGGCTTAGCAGAAGCAGGACCTCAGCGAGGAAGGAAGGCTCCAGAAATCCATGCCATCACTTAGGCTGGCTCGCCAGATGAAGGAAGTGACAGTGTTGGCATGAATACGTTAACATGGGACTCGCTGCCTGTGAACCTGGTTGCTGAACAGGTTGCTCATCCCATAGGTGCAATATTCCATCTTCACATGCCATATGGCTTAACAGTTCCTGATTAACAGGGGCACTTCTCTCTGTGTACATCTGCTTATATGCCATACTGAATAATCAGAAGCAAAAATAATTAATCAGAGCAGCACACATTCTGCATTATAACGAGGCGTGTACAAAATCCTGCTAGGAATGCTAAGGGAAAGAAGTGCGACTGGTTTCACAGGGAGTGGAGCTGCAGATACGCTGTTCACCTGACACGTGGATGCTGCATACGCAAACAACCACTGCCATGCAGTACATACCTGCCCTGACACTCTGCAACACAAAGCAATGCATTTTACCCTCTCTTGACTTCCCTTCAAGGGCAGATCCTAACTGTAGGACCAATAGAAAGACGGGCTAGAAGGCAGGTTGTGCAAAACACCTATTAGGAAAACCAAAGCCTACCCACTTGAATGGAGCTCCTGTCTCTGATTCTTTCTGTGGGAGACTCCAAGGACCTGTACCCAACCTCGAGTTTTGTTAGTGCCCTGAGTCCCAACCATCCTTTGATGCCAAGACAGACACTGATGCGAAAAAGCAAACCACATCCTGTGGTGTCGATGCTGAGAGGGAGACGTGTCAGGAGGTTTGCTGCTGGAAATCCACCCCATCAAAGCAGTTCATGTCAGTGCCCATTTATGCTCCTGCCAGAACGCCATCTAACTGACGGTGGTCGCTGCTTTGCTCAGTTGGGCTCCTGCCATGTCCCTCTGGACCTGGATCACGTCCCACTGCTAGCTCAGCCAGAGGCACCGTGGCCTGCCTCTACACTGAAGTAGCTTCCCATGTCATGAGAGTCATCAGACCACAGACTAATGAAGGGGGAGAGGGTTGCCTGCTACTGTGACATTTTACTACAGATGCACTGATGCTGTAACATGTGAGACAGCATCGGAAACGACTCAGCCAGCCATGAAGCCCTGACAGGCCATCAGTGAGTGCTGGAAACACCACCTGAAGGAGCTCTTCAAAGGGGAAATCTAACTTTAAGCTATCATGTTTCCTTCACAGATTTCAAGATAAAATATATACATTCTGGGCCCCTCACTATAAGAAGGATGTTGAGATTCTGGAGCGTGTTCAGAGAAGAGCCACAAGGATGGGGAGGGCTCTGGAGAACAAGCCTGATGAGGAGCGGCTGAGGGAACTGGGCTTGTTTAGCCTGGAGAAGAGAAGGCTGAGGGGAGACCTCATCACCACCTACAACTGCCTCAAGGGAGCTTGGAGAGAGGTGGGTGCTGGTCTCTTCTCCCAGGTGATGGGGGATAGAACAAGGGGAAACGGCACCAAGCTGTGCCAAGGGAGGTTCAGGTGAGAGATAAGGAGGAAGTTCTTTACTGAGAGGGTCGTCAGAAGCTGGAACAGGCTGCCCAGGGAGGTGGTGGAGTCACCATCCCTGGATGTATTTAAAGAGCGGGTAGATGAGGTACTTAAGGATATGGTTTAGTGGGTAGACAGGAACAGTTAGACATGATGATCTCAGAGGTCTTTTCCAATCGAGCGATTCTGTGATTCTGTGGAATAAGAGGCAGGCAAAACTGCCCTTGGGTTCTCTGGAGATGTGCTGGGTGGTGGCATGAGCCTGGACATAGCTCCACGGGGACCAAAGGCCTCACCGCCCTGCCCCATGTGCTACCCCTATAGCTCCCAGGCGCCAGGCTGCAGCACGTCCCCCCTGCCTCACCTCCAGGTCCCTGTCCTATCCCAGTCCTCACCCTGGGTAAGCAACACCCTGGTGCAAGTTCAGCTCTGAAGGTGCTCAGTTCTCAAATCCACGTATGAGAAGAAAGCACCTAAAGTCAGAGAGGTTATACAATTTTGGAGCAGACCCAAAGCAGCTATGCCCTGAGCTGCAGGGAGGTGAGAGGGAGAGAAGAGCGACACCTGAGTAGCCCCGTGGGAAGTATCTGTTGCATGAGTAATGCTGGCCAAATCACTGCTTCGTTTGATGAAAATCATATGGGAACAATCAATCAAAGGGAAATTCAAAATCCATCAGAGGATGAAGAGTATGGAATATAAGCCACGATGTATTTCAGTATCATTAGCTGAAAACTGGGATACAGCACAGACCATAATGTTAAAATACACATCCCGTTGAACTTCTCTGGGGTGTATTTTTGTATTTAAACAAAGAAGTTCTGCTTATACAAAGAAGTTTAAACTTTGTACCTTAAAGCAGATAAATCTATATATTTCTTTTAGTAAGAACTCTGGCCAAAGACATCGATTTCAAACAACTTAACTCATTTCATTATTTTCATTTGTATTGAGTGTCCTTACCAGACAGCATGATATGTGCAATGATTTGCATTAAGAAAACACTAAGAAACACTTATCTAATTATCTTTAAATAAATAAAAAAGACTGTCTGAAGTAGTATTAAAACAACTCACTTGAGACTCAACAGATGAGCTCCTTGTCTTAAAAAAATGCCACACTGAAATGAGATTAAAAAGATATGGCAGATTATGAAGAGTTGTTACTACAAGAGCATTTCAGACTGAAGGCATAAACAACCCCAGTACCTGGCCAGAGCAGTAATTCATCACAAATTCTGTATCTTTGAGGAGCACCTGGGAGAACATCTATAGACAACTATGGAAACAAAAGGAAAACAGCCACCCCAAAACCCCAGAGGAAAATCCCAGTCTATAATTTAGAAAAGCACTGAGGCACACACTCCAAAACTAGGTACCTTCTCAAAAACTGCGGCTTGACCTTATTGGGCACCTCAAAGAGAAGAGGCTTTATTGCTTCAACAATTGACACCACACTGGCTTGTACTGATTAATTGCTTGTTTATTAGTAAACTTTTACCTTGAAAAAGAAAGATCTGCTCAGTTATCCAACAGAAACGCAATGCTTCTCTGAGACAGCTACCAGAGAAGTTTGGAAAAGTTGTAACGGAAGCTTTACCTCAGGAATCTTTTTCTCTTATTTAGAACAAATCACAGAATCCCAGACCGTTAGGGATTGGAAGGGACCTCCAAAGCTCATCCAGTCCAATCCCCCTGCCGGAGCAGGAACACCCAGATGAGGTTACACAGGAAGGCGTCCAGGCGGGTTTTGAATGTCTGCAGAGAAGGAGACTCCACAACCTCTCTGGGCAGCCTGGGCCAGGGCTCTGTCACCCTCACTGAGAAGAAGTTTCTTCTCCAATTGAAGTGGAACCTCCTGTGTTCCAGTTTGTGTCCGTTACCCCTTGTCCTACCATTGTTTGTCACCGAGAAGAGCCTGGCTCCATCCTCGTGACACTCACCCTTTAAATATTTATAAACATGAATGAGGTCTCCCCTCAGTCTCCTCTTCTGCAAACTAAAGAGACCCATCCTTGTGGCTCTGCGCTGGACTCTTTCAAGCAGTTCCTGACGCAATATTCCACATGAGGGGAAGGAGAACCTCTCTGACCTACAACCACCCCTCCTGATACACCCCAGGATGCCGCTGGCCTTCTTCACCGCAAGGGCAAAGTGCTGGCTCATGGTCATCCTGCTGGCCACCAGGACTCCCAGGATGTACACAAGAATTACACAATAAAAAAACCTCTCAAAACCAAGCAGATTTAGCTCATCATCCTTAGCATACCCACTACTGGTACCGCTTCACACACTACAGTGTTTGCCAAAATTTTTCTCCTTCCTACCTACAATACTGACCTTAGTTTCTCCCTTCAAGTACATTTGAGACCAGTGACAAATCCCCCCTCTCTGGGACATGTATTCACTGGCCAGTCCCTGCAGGAAAGCGTGCAGGGTACCACATCTGTCCCTCAATCGTGACTATGGCAACCCAGACATTGCGACAAACTCTGATCCACCTTCACATCGTTCAGACTTACAATTCAGTAAAATTCAAATGGAGATCAAAAAAACCTCCTCAAAATACTCAATTGCTCCTTTGTATTAAAGAAAACAATGGAATAATAATAATAATAGTAGTAGTATTAGTAATAGCAGGAGCACTTTTTCAACAGAACACTATTTTAATCCAAAGTTTATCACCAAGGTTAAATTCCAACCAATTTCTGTAGGGACCTTACTTGCGGCTTTTACTTAAAGCGTAGTTTAGTAAAAAGGTCTTCTGAGGACCAGGAACATGACATTACCCAGCTCCAGCCAAAGCTTTCAGAGGAGGATATAATAACCAGGTAGATTTACCCATTAGCCCTACGAGTTATATTTAAAGCGACCTTTTCTCTCTTCACCATCCTGCAGGAAATAATGAATATTCACGCCCATCCACCCCCACACACCCACTCCCATTTAAAAAGGGGCTGAATGAAACCTTTGAGCAATACGAAAGTCTCAAGTATGAGGTGTTTTTCCAATTCACGTTCCTGCCTCGCTACCGTTTTCCCTGTCGTTGTTTGATTTAGCTCAGTCCCTACACCACCTGAAGAATTTTCCCAGCTCTGCAATTAAATTTCAGTTATATGAAGGAAGAGAAGAGGAGGAGGTGAAAAACCTATACATAGGTATCCTCCCACAGGCTCCCATGCCTGGCAGGTGCAGACAAAACTGCATCACTTTTCATGGCCTGCGTTCTCTATTTCTGATTTTAGGTATCATTTCTAGACACCACACAATTCTGATTTTGCAAAATGATGAGAAAATGCTTTAGTAGATCTCTTTGGTAGCTAAGTCCTAAGGGGGAAAACCATGGTGGAATTTTACTGCAGGTGAAAAAAAAACCCAAACAAACCCAGAAGAAGCCACTGCTGTTTTTACTGCAACTATGTGGGAAAAACCAGCATCGTGGGGAAGGAGAGAAACGCCAAGTTTTAGAACTTTTAAAGAAATATTTCTGTACGTATAGGTAAATTATTGAATTGCTGTGAAAAACAGTGACCTGCCCGCCAGAGCGCTGCTCCGGGAAGAAGTCAAAGATGTGCTGCAAAGACAGAGCAAGGCATGAGCGTGCTGAACGTGAAGCTGCACATGCATTTGTTTCAGATTCTCAGATCTTAAGTAGGATCCATTTCTCTCACGGTTCTGCAAACTTTCTGTCATTTGCCAGTGAAACAAAGACCAAGGGAAAAAAGCACACTCTGAAGTTATCGGAAG
>NW_010196923.1:8028-10362 GCF_000695765.1 Mesitornis unicolor
TCTGGATTAGGAGGCAGGGTGTGAAAGATGCCAGGGTAGCCACGGATAACTACGTCTAAATCCTGCTTGTGCAAAGGTGAGGGAACCAAACCAGCTGAAGGGCAAAGCAGCTTCCCAAAGAAAATTGTTCCCCACATCAAATGCGATGCAGGTCTTGACGCTCCTGCTACATCTGCCCTTTGGCTCACGGAGCAGTTTGGCTGGAGGCAGATGGTGGAGACGTTCTCGAGTCCTGTGGTCATACAGGCACAGTGCTAACCGAATCAGGATTTGCCCTGATGATGACCCATTACCACTTATGATCTCGCCCCACGTTGCTGAAAACAAAGAAAACCTCCTGGGGGTTAAACCAGGGAGCACAGAGACTGCTCGGCCACTTGGTGCCCGATGTCATGTGCTTCTCTCCCCACTCCTCCAGCATTACTGGGGTCAGTCCAAGGCTGGCGCCAGGCACATCGGCTGTCTGGTCAACAGAGTTGTTGGAAAAGGTTATAGAGAGAGCCCTTCAAGAAAATTACCTGAATCATCCCAATTACACTGATGTGAGCCTCCTCTGTGATGCAGACGCACTTCCACCCGTGAGGATGCCACTCATTCCCAAGAGAGGATATGTCCTCTGGATCTGAGATCTTAACGGATAATTTACAAGCACGGAGGAAATGGGAGCTGCCTGGGTCTGGTGAGAGGATTCTTGCAAGTCAAACTCCATTTAAGTCAAATGATGCTCAAACAAACCTGGCCAGGCAGGTGAGACACAAAGAACTCGGCTCTAAGAGGACGGTATCCTTGTTTACATTCAACAACCTTCCTGTATGTTTCTGTCTTGAAGCCATGCACTTTTCTAAAGAATTCAAAGCAAAAGCTTTCCTTTTAAGCCACTGATTTGCCTAAAGCACGTAAAACAAAAGCTTTAAAACATCTGCACTTCTTCCACATTTCTATCATTACCTCAGCAAGTCAAACCACCTGCAAAAGCTTAATCAACTTTACTGAACCTGAGAGAGGCTCCATCCATAATCAAAGTGCTATGAAAGATGGAGAATGGTTTCTATAAATACTTTCAGCATTAGAAATGTAACATTTATCCTATTTACATCTGTTAGCACATTTAGCAGCTCTGCTGTTGCTCATTTGCACATGCCATTTAACGTACTTTGCGCTCACTGGGAAAAGGTTTCAAAGGCTGTAACGCAGACAGGGAACATAAAATTGGGAAGGCGATCCAAGAAAAACCCCAGCGCGGTTCTCTAAACGCAGGGATATTGCGGAAAACAAATCTGCATTCTACTACGGCTGCCGCAATTTCAATGGGAATAATGAACACCAAATAGGGTGGTTGGGCGTGCAGAGGAAGTGAAGGATTTACTGCAATAAATAAGGAGATAAATAAATGCAATTACTCACAGGGTGAATTCTTATGAAGAATTCTTATGTTTTTGGACTGGGATGGTACTGTTGTTCTTAATAAGACAGTTAAGCTGTAATCAAAGAGTAATAAAAACTCCACAACAAAAATTAAACAGCTTCCAAAAAACCCACATCGAGTTTGAAAGCCATTTGGGGCTGAATTCTTTTCCAGTGTGGTAACAGCTTGAAAAGCTAAGGTTAGCCTCTAACACAGCAGATCGAGTTCTTCCCTTGAGAAGCTCGTGCTGCCTCTTACCAACTCCTGAACCGTAAATATGGTGTCTACAGGTGCTTGTGCTGCTGGAGACCCGTGGTGAGAAACAAACGGCTTGAAGAGAATGCCAGGACAGTGACGATGCTGGGGCTGCAGCTCTGATGCAGACACTGACTCTGTTATTGCCCTGCTGACGTCTTCAGGTGGCACAGTGACACAGGCACATCCTCGTCACCGGCACGACATGGAATCGGTGTGGGGAGCAGCTGACATCTGTGCGGTGGCAGCACACGTCAGGAAAGCAAGGCTGCAGTTCTGGATCAAAGACGAGTACTTTGGGATTCATTACAAATATAGGGGAAAAAGTTTGCTTGCACAGAGATGAGAGGCTTGTCTGGCCACGGGTGAATATATACTTCAATTCCTCAGATACACCTTGTGGGTGCATTCAATTACAACAATTCTTCAATGTTTTGTAACCCCTTTTAGAAGAAATCACGAAACGGATACTTGATTCAGTATCCAGGAATAAATACGAGTTTCTTATTTCACTTGAAGAAGGTTAAAAAAAACCCCTCACTTTCATCACGTCACAGGTTTGCACTGTTAGAAATAAAAAGCATTGTTCTTGAAAACATTCAGAACCTATTAGCAAGAGAGCTTTCAGGATGTGAAGGGCTGGTGCAGGGATATCAGTTTAAACAAGGGAAAGA
>NW_010196923.1:10372-18842 GCF_000695765.1 Mesitornis unicolor
TGGAAAACTTCATACAAGACAATGGACAAAACTCGCAGTCCATGGGAAACTTAAACATGAGTAAGTAAAACAGCGAGGATGAGACTACGCTAATTTAAGCAACGCACTGACTCAAATATTCCACAATAGAAACAACCTAAAAAATAAGCGTCTGAAAGAGCCAGCTTGAAGCAAACATAATGAGAGCAAGATCTGGGCATGCCTCCCGCAACCTAAAAAATAAGCGCCTGAAAGAGCCAGCTTGAAGCAAGCATAATGAGAGCAAGATCTGGGCATGCCTCCCCTCATCAGCTCTGATGATATCCCTGTCTTGACAGGAACTAATCAGTCTTTCTGTTGCCCACTCTTCCTCAAGCTAAGAGCCAACTCCATCAACGGAGTCGTTGACAAAGTTCAGCACTGAACAGCTTGAAGATGAGAACATATTGATTTGTGTCCTAAATTCCTGGACCCAGATCACAAATCAAAAATCTAAGGAGTTCCTGGAGGCCCAGATCTATCCTGGTAGCTCTTTCTGAGTCTCTCTGGAAAAGCAGTGAGAGCAAAGGAATGGAGACGGCTGTCCTGGCTGGAGAAATCTGCTGCACGTTTGCAGTACAAAGGGAAGCACAGGAAAGAAAGGTGAGGGTGGCACCCCAGTCAGGAACACTGCAAGGCCTACAGAGACCAGTTGTAATGATGATCCTGCAAAGCAGTTACTCAGACTTTTAAGCATGACCTATCACTGTTACAAGCTCTGGGACAACCAGTTGAGATCCCTGGTAAAAAAAACCAAGGACCAAGAAGAAACAATCAGCACAGAAGAAAGGTAGTAAAAGAGGTGGAGCTACAGCTTGCCTATGTCATTATGCATTTATTTTACAAAGATTAATTGAATCATCCTGTAGAAAGAACAGCCTGGAAAGCTGTGTCCTGACATACCTCAACTGGAGATGAAGCATCAGGAAATCCAGCAAAGACCAAGGGATTCCACATTTGGCAAAACATTTCTTGTGCTAATGAGTTTTTAAAACAATACCTTCTTACTGTTCCTGTGGGTACACAAGGAGCTGTATCGCCTCAAAGTCTTTTTTCGCCATAGCCCTGGATCCCACAACAAACTCTAGGGAACACTCCTTTTCACTGCAATTTCTTGCCAAAAACGATTGGGATCTCACAAACTTCACATCAGAGTGTCCAAGATCACGAGGAAGAGAAATCCAGTTTAGAGATTAATAGAAAACAACTGAAAATGCTAAGAGGATAGAAGAATGCATGCAGGCAGAGCAGCTGGAATTATATAGCATATGAGTTTACAATGGGTTTTATAATGCCACTTCGCAAACCTTGTTCATTAACAGTGCAAGATGAAGGAGTAGCTTCAAAGCCTTGACCTCAATTACTTCTTCAGCAACCTTAATAGCATATATCTTTCTACTGAAAATGAAAAAATGAGAATTTTGCAAAAATCCCCTCAAAATTAACATATACAGTGGTCTGACTACTAATTCTTTCAAATTTGGCTATATACGGAAGAGGAAAAAAGACAAATGCACTAAAAATATGCAGGTCTCGTGATCAGGATGAAGTATGGGACTCCCCACGGTGTATGAATAGCTTGCGGGTAGTTCTCTTTACCAGAATAAAGGCTCACTCTGGGTGCAAGAGTCTATTTGCAACCCACACATTCTTACCCATACAGCTAGGGAATATCTAGCAAAATCAAGTGAGGCCTTAAAAGACACATCCAGCAAGCAAAGCAGCAAAATCTTACTGCCTTCAGATTTGCAGCCTATCATTGCTGCTCTTCTCACCCCAACACCACAGCTTTTCCTTGATACTCTTTACAGCCTCCTCCCACCCAGCGAGAACTGCAGTTCCCTCACCCTCCCGCTCTCTGGGGCTGCACCCGGCTGAGCTTGCAGGGCAGACTTTCCCTGTGGCTCACTCACAGACCATCCTCTCTTTGCTGCTGCTGGCCGTTCTTGTGACAGCTACGGGAACTGGATGTAAAGG
Organism: Mesitornis unicolor; assembly: GCF_000695765.1. NCBI lineage: Eukaryota > Metazoa > Chordata > Aves > Mesitornithiformes > Mesitornithidae > Mesitornis > Mesitornis unicolor. Next base: position 12,368 of record NW_010196923.1, read on the forward strand.
CTCTGCTGCTCTGCCAAATTTGATGGAAACTGATGTGGGCATTTAAATGCTACAGGGATTGAGGGAGAGGCTAGGAGGAGGGAAAGGGATGGATGTCATCACTGCGTAAGCCTTAATTCTTTACAAAAAAGACTAAAAAGCAAAGCAATTGCTGAAGGTTCACTTAGAATGGACGAGATAAATGGACAGTGGGGTGGACTGAACCAGCTGTACCACTGGGCTCAGGGGGTTGCGACCAGTGGCACAAAGTCCCAGTAGGATTATCAGCACCCATCCTGTTGAACCTCTCATTCAATGCCCTGGAAGAAGAGGCAGGGTTTGCTGATGATATAGATCTGGGAGGAGTGGCTGACACACCAGACAGGTGTGCTGTCATTCAGACAGACCTGGACAAGCTGGAGAACTGGACAGAGGAACCCACAGTTCCAGCACAACCTGCCCTCCCAGTGTGGTTCAGAATCACTTCACGTGGTTACGCTGGGCATCAGCGGGAAAGAACAAATCAATGTTTCTATCAAGACTTTTAGCTTGCAGTTATATTGAGAACACAAGCTTATTTTCCTGTGACCTGCCAGCTGCCTAGCAAAGTCATCCAGTGTCTCCCTACTCAATTTCATCATTATCCATCACTTCGTATTTCTTCAAATCATTCTGCTGCTGTTACAGGAATATTAGACTGACAGTCTCCAAAACAATATCCAACTTTTATCAGAGCAGTGAAAGGACGGAAAACAGAAATTCTTCAGAAACGACAGTGGCACTGAGGGGGATACATCTATCCATGCTACAGTGACACACCAAACATGGGAACGTTCTCTTAAAAGTAGAATTTTCAGACTTGAGGAATAGAGGAGGAAAGTGGGCTTGTCAGCTCAGTAATTCCTTTACTCTGAGCTCCACAGAAACTCTTTTGCTCTACACCTAATCACTATTATCTCACATTCCAATGTGTTAAAGACCAGATTGTTTAGCTTATCATGTATGGATGGGTTCCCCTCCTTCCTCTACCCAATTACAGTTTTACAGTCCAAGAAACTTCAATCAAAAAATTACTTTAAACCTGAAGTGCCCTGCAGTTCTTTCCCCACTTACAATAATTTACATTGATCATGTTAAATTGATTGCTTCCTATGATCAACGCAAACCCTTTCTTTTCTTTTGCACCTATTTCAGTAGCTATCTGTACTGTACTGCCCTGTTCAGGAAATTCTTCTCCTGATGACAACCTTTATTTTTATTTTTAAAAGGACGGCCACAGACTTTAATCACACAAAAGAAAATTTCCTTTCAGTCAAGGAATTATAGCTGGGACTGCCTGCAGAACACAGTAATTACATCATGGATGAGTACTCATCGTAAGGATGAGCGAACGGCATGGAGCCACTGTCAAGCCATGAAGAACAACTCCCCCCTCAGCAGCACAAGGAGCACAGTTTCAAAAACCCAGGTGAAGCCTCTCTTTTTCAGTGTTATACAGTGCCAAAGAGGTGCTCCTCAAGGAAGAACGGCTATCTGATCCAATTCAGACACTACAGTTACTTACTGATAGGGTCTCAGCCTTAAGACTCGCAGTGGTATCCTTGTTTATCACAGACGTGGGCTGATTGTAGGGTTGAAGTTTCTGAGAGGTAAGAAAGAAAACGCTAGGAAGAGTCTCAGCTGTGATTACACTCAGTGCTGATTTAAACCACAGTCCAGCCTCAGTTCTGAAAACCAGAAGAGGGATTTATTTTGCAGGCAGATTAAAAAAAAGTGGAATGTCAAGCTTAGATTACAAAATTGACAGCTTCTTCCTTTGTGCATTCCAGCTTCTCTATAAAACAGGAACCTTTGGCACCTGCAGAAAGAAGGGCAGCACAGCAAAGAAAAGTGGTCTGTCCTCACTCCTTCAAAACTGAACCTGTCAGAGCAGGGATAAAATAGGTGAGAAAGGTTGTCTGTGTAGAAATATTACAGCCAGAACGAGACCATTCAAGTCAAAATTAAGAAAAGGATAAGAAGCAGAATGCAATTTAAATGCCTGGCTATTAATCCAGGATCTAAGAGGATCCACATGAATGCCCAGATTCCCACCGCTTTACTGTCCTGCCCAGGGTGAATAATTTCCCTCTCTACATCACTACATTTCCATCTGCAAAGTATCAAAAAAGCAATGAGCTCTCCACTGGTGTGCTTTGTTCCCACTGATGAAGTGTCCTAAATAAGAGTTAGGCATTAGATCTCAAACTAAACAGTGACTTAGAGTGAACTGAGAATGCCTCAGCATCTATGGCCCCTTGCTACCTAGGCAGTGAGACGAGGTAACTATGTCCTCTTACCATGACAAAGAGTCCTCATCTGCTTCAGGGCTCCAGTCTAAGTCCCAACTATAAGAAACTATCCTCAAAATTGCAATGCTGGATGATCAAACTAAATTTGTAGACATCAAATCCTATTGTATTCACAAAAAATAACCGCCAAACCATCTACAAATTCTCCTGTAAACCAACATTGGTCCAGAGGAGGGCCACAGAAATGGTCAGAGGGCTGGAGCAGCTCTCCTGTGAAGAAAAGCTGTGCGTTGAGGTTGTTCAGCCTGGAGAAGAGAAGGCTCCAGGAAGACCTTATTGTGGCCTTCCAGTACCTGAAGGGGCCCTACAGGAAAGCTGGGGAGGGACTGTTTCCAAGGGCGTGTAGCGGTAGGATGAGGGGCAATGTTTTTAAACTAGAGCAGGACAGATTTAGATTAGATATCAGGAAGTAGTTCTTCAATATGAGGGTGGTGAAACACTGGAACAGGCTGCCCAGAGAGCTCGTGGAGGCCCCGGCCCTGGAGACATTCAAGGTCAGACTTGATGGGGCTCTGAGCAACCTGATCTAGTTAAAGATGCAGAGGGGCTGGACTAGATGACCTTTAAAAGTCCCTTCCAACCCAATGCTTCTATGATTCTGTGATACTGAAAATAAAAAACAATGTATTTCTCTTTAAATCTTTTTCTTTAGTTTATTATTAAAGATAACAAAATGAAATCACTTACAAACATCACACAAAATATCAAGACAAGGTGAAAAGCTTGGCTTGACTGCAGCCAGTGGAGAAAACAAAAACTACAGTGGTAAAACATAAATTTTCATTCCTGATGAAGCAATAAAAGTCTTAAACCAAAGGATCACGTTTGTTGTTGTCTCTCTAATCTTCCAGGGTCTTCTACCTATTTAAGCTTTGCAGACAGACATCTGCGAATTTTCAGACAAAATGAACCAAAGAGAATATTCAAAATAGATCCAAACCTGGTTTACTGCCTCTTCCTCCTATTAAAAGTCATTCCTCTATTTTTCAAGAGAGATTTCAGCTCGGGGGTTCATACGCTCAATGATATTAAAGAAACAAAAGCAGCTGTTATTTTCTACAAGAAGCGCTGCACGTACTTCGGAAGTTATAAAGGACTTATTTTTAGGTGAGTGATATGCTAATACCCCAGCAGTGTTACAACAGTGCTTCACTGTGCTAATGCAGAAAACCCGGCTACCGACAGCTACAGCAACTGTTGGGTATCTTGTCCCTAAGATTTCATTGCTGGTCAGTACGTACCCCATCGGGTTCTTTCGGCCAGCAGCACCGTTCAAGTTGCTTCTGTTGTCTCAGCCAAGTAAAACACAGTAAAAGCAATTGCTCAGTCCTCCAATATAAATATCTGTAATCTAAGCACAAAATCCGAGTGCCAGACCAGAAGCTGACACAGTGGAGAGCACTACACAATCAGAGGTCATGTAAAAACCATCACCCTTACAATAACCTCAGATGAGAAAATCCAGTGGGATGCTCGATTACAGAGCGCTGGATAGACACAAATTGTTGAACTGCTTCTATGAAACTCAAGGAAAGCCTGATTCTTTTTTTTTCTAGTCCTAAAAATTAGGAACAAAATCTGCTGACCTTGCTGTCAACAGTAACAGCTGCTGCCTCCAATGGACAGGGCTGGCCACACGACCGCATACGCAGGAGAACGGTCAATCCACACGCTCAACAGAAGGCCACGGGCTCAAAAATAGTAACTTATTTGTAGGTTTTGCCGAGTAACAAAATCTATTACATGGAAAGTAATTTGCAGGTTACACGGTAAATGTTTCATTACTGAAATACAGCACTTTCAAGAAACCAGAAAAGAATATCCTGGCTTTATAGATTTTGTTCTTGAATATTCACACTACTGACAAGGTAGTCAGTACATGATGACATGCTGAAGTTTGCAGACAGTTTCTTCCTAAACGTGCCAACACAGGGCTGGAATCCCTAGAAAAGACCCACTCCCTGACAACACTTCATTTGGCATCTGTAACCAACCCACTTCTCTCCATTTACTTTGCCAAAATGAACGTGAGGCTAAACAAGGTAACGTTTGAAGTCAGGACCGGCATGGTGCTGGAAAGAGATTCCAGAAAAAGTCGTTACTGATCTACCACTTCCTTGGCTGATGTGCGTGCAAACTCAGTTTAGTATCTGAAAACACAACAAAAGCAAGATGCTGTCAGATGTTATCCCTTCACGCTGTGTCAAGTGAGCCACCAGCCACCATACCCAAAAGCACTGGCAGAGGCTCACGCTGTGGATGTGGAAGAGTGGGGGTAAGAAATCTTTGCCTTGAATCAAGAAACGCTCAGCACCACCAGGTACTCTACACAAGGTGGAGGATGTTGCTTGACTCCATTTTTTGATGATTTCATACCAAAATTCTCCAGCTTCTGCACAGGTGTGCCTGCATCTGTCGCTCCTTTAATTGTTTTAGAGCAGAAATCTACTCTGTCTCAATAAATGACAAAATAAATCAGATGAAGGCAGAAACTGAAGCAAGCACGCAGAGCTGTCAGTCATGAATTTGAGGTTAGTGACAAGCACGCAGCAGGAAACAGGCCAGTGATACCACATGCCAGACCTCATAACTCTCTGCACAATTAGCAAAACACCAGGCTACCTACATCACCTTGGAGCTGGAGATTATATTACATCCTTCCAGGAACAGCAAAGTTTCATTTTGTTTTGATCTCCATTCATTGATGCAACATTACATTAGGGTACGTTAACCCAGCATGTCATTAGCAGCTTGTGATCCCTCTCTATACTGCAATCAGCCTTTGATCTTGCATACAGGAGGCAGGAATAAGCAGTGGGAAATCTGTATTTGCACTCCATCACTCCCCTGAGTCTTGCAGGAACAGTTAATAGAATTTCATGTGCCATGGTAAAACAGAGGAAGGACGCTTAGCTCACAGTATTGTGTGGAACAGCTGCCACAAGATCAATGCAAAACTCAAGACCCATCCTAGAAAACTCTGAATATCCTCAATTCTTGATTAACTGAAGGAGAAACTTTGCACGTTGAGATGTACAGTATGACTTCCTGGTGTTTTCCAAGCTTCCACAAAGTGTCGAATTTTAATCTGATCCTTCTGCCCTGCCAATAACTGACAGAGATGCTTTCCAATATTCTGAAGAAGCTGTCAAACAACGCTTTGATCATCTATATTCTCCATCTGGTTGGCTTGACAGATGAAAGCAAGGGTTTATTATTAAAACATATTCAGATTTCAGTTTGTTATACCATTAAGTTATCAGCCAGGATTGAGGGAACAAACTTTGAAAAAGTACTCCCTTAAAAATTATTTAGTACAAAGCATCTAACAGTTGATTGCTTTCAGTGAGGGACTACAGGACAGAGCCTGGCACTCAACTAAGAAAAAGACAAGACAGACACATCCTGGAAGATGAACTCTACTGTATTCTGACCTGCACAGGTAAGCTTGTAAAGCTGGGGGGAAAGGAGGATCACAAAACAAGTAGGGAAAAGCACGTGCAGTGCTAAAACAGGCAATAGTTGTGGACTCTGACCTCACAGGGCCCTCCACTCGCAAACACACATGCTGTAGTAATGAATTCCAGACTGGATACAGGGTCATTGGAAGTACCCAGCCAGATGTTTCCACGCCAACTAATGGGCTTCACTCGGACCATGTATGCATGCAATGCTACTTAGTGAAAAAGCAGTGAGTGCAACACAGCATAGGAGAGCTACTAAGAAACATGACTGCCTTTTTAGCCAAGCTGCAAACTCAAAAAATTCCACTTTAATCAAAAGCATTTCCACCCCACAGAACTGTGAAGGTTATTACAATGAAGTGTGAAAGATAATGTAGTGACAAGGCCCTTCAGTAAAATCTGGTAGAAGGGACTGAAAGGCCTCCCACTTCAAACAGAAAGAAGAGCTGTGATGTTTAGTTACATCTACTGCTTTCCCATGGCAACTACTCCAGTTGCTGTGGTAGGACAGAACACTGCCAGCTCTGGGGATGCTTTAACTCAGAGGAGCATCACTTTCTCCTCCCCATGACTTGAAGCCTCAGGGAAGCAGTGCAAAGAAAAACCAGTCAGGCTCCAGTAGGCCCCCTTCAGAAACAAGCAAAGAGCAAAGGTTTTCGCTCTGTACCGTGTAATGTGACA
>NW_010196924.1:0-11010 GCF_000695765.1 Mesitornis unicolor
GCTGTATTAACAAAAAGTAGGTTCAGTCCAAGGAAACACTATCATGTGTTTCCCTCTATGCTATTTAGAACTGATACTGTAACTTTCTAAACATCAAAAGCTGTAACCTCACTGTTAATCTGCAGTGGTTTCTCCCAATTAAACAAATACTCACTCTAGTTCTCTTACCTTTTCCTCTAGTCAACTGCCATATAAATCTAAACAGAAACTATTCTTAAAATTGCACAGGGGGATTAGATAATATTTCCCTTCCAAACATGAAATTCTCATTTTGTGGACTGGTTTGACTCTGTAGACTTTACGTCTCTCAGCAGTGAGGATCGCTTCACCCAGGACAAGGTTACAGTTTCAATCAAGTGCTCTACATATCTCCTCCTTAGGGCACACCATGATATGTCTCACTTTTAAATCCTCCTATACTTGTTGAGCTAGTGACAGGGAAAGGGGAAGAAATTCAGCAGCCAAAAGTAAGGGCAACCTACATATCCTTGACTATGATTTCATCTTTCATCTACATAGAAATTGCTGTCATTAAAGACTGTGCACACCTTTGGCAGACATCAGTTTCTTGTAATGAGCAGCCATGTTATCTTCAATGATGTACTGGTTGGAGAGCTTGCAGGAAGGTCCAGAGCTTGCAGCAGGTCCTAAAGCTGCAAGAAGAAAAGATCTTAGTTCATTCAAATGAGCAAGCAACGTCTCAGGCAATAATGGCTCTGAAAACTTTTTAATAATTAGCCTCTCCTGCTTGCAATAAAATAAAGTCAATATTCATTCATTTCTTTCAAAAAGTAAGGGTAACACAAAATATAAGATGAAATCAGTAAATTATTTTCATTTTGTCTGTTTTTAAATACCTGGGAATTATGGCATAAGTAACGCATAAGCCTTGGATATTATAGAACTCTGGAGAATAACAGAGGATCTCACTGCTTAATAACTAATATAATAAGAAGCATTTACATTTGGAAAGATTTCATACTAGAGAGTAGGAGAAAGTACTGGAAAAAACTGCATATGAACATCTTACCTCAGGCCTAAATCTAGCACTCTGTAGCGAGGAAAGTGGACCAGATACACACAAGAGAGGAGTGGGATCGGAAAAGGAGCCAGAACGTGGAACAGGAATGTGCTATGCACAGACTGACCATGACCTCTGAATCTCTGACCCGCAAGATTTCTCAGATTAGAAAGAATTTTTCTCTATATCTGACAGTTCATTGCCCAAGAAAAAAGTCAAGAAGCAGATAAGCATTTCCTCATTTTAAATTTTAACCTGGTAGCGTGGCTGAGACAGATCATTGTATTTCAACTCATTTCCGAACAAAAATAGAATTTCCAGATTCCTTCTCAAATCATCAGACAGGATTTGTAGATGGAAATTTGCTAGCAAATGATATTAAAAAAGTAAACTGGAGACCAGAAATCTCATGTGCCTTTTGCCTTTCAGCCGCAGCTGCAGAATAGCCCTTACATGAGAAAATCAGCCCATCCAGCCTATTCAGATTTGGCTTTCTTACAATGAAGTAAATGACTGTTTCATCGTTCATGTCCCTAATATACAATTTCAGTTAATGACTTAGTTTCAAAGTTTGTATTGTATTTTGAAAGAAGAGGAGACATTGGGTTGTGAGTCTGGGAATCAATCCTTCTAACAGTTTGGCTGCTTTCTTGCTGTGTTGCACTTTCTTGCCTAAATCTCTTGCCTACCAAGTGAGGCAGTGCTACAAACAGTTTTTCACTGCCAATGAGTTTGACTACATTCAATTAATTGTGTCGTCTTCTGGACACTCACCATAAAAAAGAGTGGGAGAGAACACCAATGCCGTATTTGTTGCTTTGTTTAGTATTATTTACTAATCTGCTCCTGCAAGTGACTAAAAGCCTGCCAGAAGGGTACTGGCATGAAGACCTGCTTTCAACAGCCTGTCCAGGTGCAGCACCACATCCCAACAGGACCAGCTGCAGAAAGGTGGTGTCACTTCAGCTCCAGGACCAGCCATTCTTATTGTTCATTGAACATGTAGGCACAGCCAGAGTGCTTACACCATGACACAGACAGGTGCAGAGACTTCAGCAGAAATAATGACTCTGTGTTTGCTGTGAAGCAATGGAGAACTTGGAGCAAAGTTATGACTGAACTGCATTTTTCACTTGTCAAGATAAAATTTAGCACGAGTGGTATAGGTACCACAATTGAATCCCATACTTGAAGCAGACAAATATAAAGCTCACAACATTTCTAATCATGAGCATTTACCATATGTCCAATTTCAATCAGGGAAACCACTCCCAGTTTTTAGTATCGTATTAAAGAAATCAAATTGTTAAAGTCAGTACTGTTCTGTTTCAAAGCTTTTGTGTGCTATTCATTTTCAAAACTTTGAAAACTTAATTTTTTTCTTTAATTTTGCCAATTGTGCTGTAACTTCCTGCTGGCAAAAGCAACTGGAACAAGTACTTCAGTAATATCCAACACCATCCCTAGCTGGTGTCAAGTGGGGCAGATCTACTGAGTTCAAGGAACTAAACCACGTCATCTAGACGCTCTTGTCACTAAGAAAAAGAAAACAGTATTTTGGGAAACGCCCCAAATCCTTCCCTGATTGGCAGTGACAGCCTGATTTCAATACATGCAGTGAAAAACACAGCATTACAGAAGAACAATGTGATAATCCAAACAATATCCAAGGATTAAAAGGGGATGGAAAATCCATTTATAAAAAGAACATTCTTCTCAAAATGAATTACCACCCCCAATTTGAAACGCTGAAGATATACAAGGCACTAGTCATTTAATCTAATTTTTTGTCTTTCATAAAACCTAACTCTATCTTGTGTCTAGAAAATCACTAACATTGTGCAATAAGCAGCATTGTGGTTATTCCTATGTAAGGAAAAAAAAAACACATTATTTTCTTTGCCAGAGACTTTCTGTTGATCTTTGGCAAGTCATTTTGTCTTTCTGCGTCTCAGTCTCTCTGAAAAGAAGACATAAAAAAAGACATCCAAAAGAGATGTTTTGAGGATTCAAGAAAAATAAAATGGGGAGATTCAGTGGGTGCCCATCTATGTACCTCCTGCCCCTAGAGAGGGTGCTCTTATTTGAGCTGACTGGGGAGTCCACGCTTTTAAAGAGATTTTTCTTTTATTTTCTTTTACATCTTTGAACAACTTCAAATTGAAGGAAATGTTAAAAATAAATCCTCCAAGGTTTTTCAGTAGCCCTGTTAGGAGGTTCTGCTGATGGGGAAAATACAAGTCAGGACAACTTGAAAGAGCCTTTTTGTGTGCAGTAAGACAGGCAGATTTCTCAATAAGAGTCAAACACCTGTATTTTCTGTTGTTTTACGTGTATCTTATTTACCTGCAGCATTTGGCAAATTGCTTTATCCAAGTTTTCAACATTAGGAGTCTCAACATTTTCTGTGTATAAACACAGATCTACCTGCAGAAAGTTTCTTGCTTTTGAAAATCTTTCTATAACTCTGAGTAGTATTATACCTTCTAGACATTTTCATCTTGCTTCTACATATCAGGAAGGATCTCCAGGAAACACAGATCCAAGAACAAGCTATAAAGAACATTGACAACTCTCTCAACACTGACTCTTTTTATTTCCTATTTTGTAACGACTTTCCTAGTAATTTATTATAGTCCTGAATGTATGATGACTAATTTAAGCAGTTTCCACTGATTGAATTGCAAGAGATTACTTCTGCAAATCATGCCTGGAGAATAGATCATGTCCAGAGGTATAATGTCATATCATAAATCCAGTTGTAGCAGTATTAAAGTTTGACTGATACACAATGACCGTGATAAAACAGGTCTTTTCTATGTAGCTGAAAGACAAAAATATGCTTCTGAAAAACACAAGAGGTGACTTTGCTCCTCACCAGACTGCTAATTCAAAGCCACTATTTTTTGCCTCTTACAGGAGCAAAAGTATGTTCTCAAGAACATGTCAACTATTTTATTCTTTAAAAGACTAGTATAACTGCAGAGCTGCTATACTCCAAATAGGTTATACCTTTGCTAATGGCTAATTTCTAAGAAGTGCAAATTTCACAACGTGGGGACAAAGCTACATGTGTTTACAATCAACAAATAAAAACTGTTCAGTGATACTTAAAAGCTTGGAAATGCCAAATTCTTATCTACCCTTCATATTACTGGCAAGTGGGAACCATCTCTGCAACATCCTTGGCTTTGCCTTTTTTAAACTGAGAGAAGACCCTCTAGAATTGCAAGGAAAGAGCTATCTCATACCATGAACAGTAGTTCACAGTTACGGTCCTGCATCTGTTTGTATCTATCTGCTGCCTCGTCTTGTATTTAGAGCTTTAATTTGGAGGGGAGAGGAACCACCTCTTCGCTCTATGTTTGTCTCAGGTTTGACAAAGTAGAACATTTGCCCTTGGCTATGGCCACACTGCTTGCTTCAGTGCAGATAATATATTAACCAATGAGACAATCTCTCAACAGAATGGCCCAGTCAGTGGCCAACAAATGTTTTGCAGATCCTTTTACTTTGGTTCAGCTGTATAGTTAGCTCAAGCTGTTCCACTTCTGGGTAAGTATTTCTGCCTATTTTCAGCTACAGGAAGCACTGGCAGACATGGAGCCTTGGCTTCTGCTTTGAGCATCTAACAGAGGTGTCACTGCTTCTGTTCCCCTCAGAAAATACATATATGTCACTTTTTACAGGAAACCAGTATGACAGACTGCTGAGGTGGGGACACAACACATGTCCTCCTCTCAGACCTTTGGGGTTCCTTTCAAAAGGTGGATAGCAGGATAATACCCTGTGAGGCCTGAAATGCAGCACTCCCTGTGTGCAGAGAGTGAAGTGCCCCCAACTGCAGCTGGGCTTTGTCATGGGAAAAACAAAGGACAAAAATGCTGGTGCTGGTGCTGGTGCTGGTGGTGGTGGTGGTGTGTCTGACAGCACCTAGTTTAGGACTGAAACTACACAGATCTGGAGAAGGTACAGTGGAACAGAATTTCCAAGAAGGGAAGCTTCAGGCAGAGCAGCTTTCTAGCAATTCTTGTACAGGTGCTTTCCTGACCAGGAAAATCGCTTTAACCTGAATTAAGAAGGTGAGATTTTTGAATAGCAGATATTAGAAGTACTTATCTATTTTATATTGTTTCAATAAGAAAATATGTCTTTTTAATAATGTTATAATATTCAAGCTGTTATTCCAAGATTGGAGAACATAGGCACCTCTCAAGTAATAATTTGAACACTTACGGCTACTTTTGAGACTCATGTGCCCTCTGAAAGTTCCCATCATGGAGTATGCAGGCACCATGGCTATCTGGGTTCCTTGATAGGGAAGGAAAATGTATTGGTTACATATTATGGCAGCATTAAGAAATATGATATCTTTCTGCAGGTCCTATGAGTATTATGGAAGAATCAACTCCTGTCCAGAATGCTCCCCTACAACTGATACAGGTATGAAGAGACTGGCACTTCTGAGCTAACTTTTCCTGCCAGATTCCTTCTGTTTGTTTTAATCCTTAGCAATTAGTGTGACCCCTTTGACCAGATACTCCCTGTTACAACAGCATCTGCAGGGCAGTGTTCTGCAGGCCACAAAAATGAGCCATGGCATTGCGCAAATGTCACATATTTTGCAATGTGAAAGATCGCCTCTGCTAAACATAAATCTTCAAGGCAAAAGAAGGAGCAGCTCAGTATGTTACTGTGCTGCGTGTGCCCAAGGGAAACAGTGGGGAAAAAAGCACAACATTAAAGTTTTTCCAAAGATACTCTATGACATATCATAGGCTCACAGCACAGGACCCCTCTCATTTAAAATTGAGAGCAAGTTCCAAGAATACAAATTCCAAAACCACAGATTTCCACTCATATTCTGAAGATATATTCCACTGCTGACAGCTGAATTCATCTCCGATGAGTTACAGGGTAAATTTTACTGTATGCCTTAACAGCTGAAGGGGCCAGATCTCAATTTAAAAAGCCACTTAGGTTCACAGGAGTCAGACAGACACAGACTCATTAGAAATCCAGGAGGTTTCAGTCCCTACCTGTCCAGTGGTATGGTTTTCCGTACAATCATGTTCCTAACTCACACTATAATCAAGGAGAACCTGGTACCTTAATTTCAAGTTTGATTGTGGAGACTAAATTTCAGTCCTCATTTTAACTTACTTTTAACTTAGTGAAATTATTTGTCTATACACAAAAGTTCCAGAAAAAAAACCAAATTATGATTTAAATAGGCTTTTTCCAGTTTAAACATTTATTTTGGTTCAGCTTAAACCTATTCCTGGTTATCTTGAAGCAAGTTAGTCACCAATGCAATGTCCATATTAATGTTCTTCACCAGATAAATCTTATCACTTCAAACCCACATTAAGAGTCCATGCTTCTTAAGCAGATAAGCCAACTGGCATATAGGAGCCTAAAGCTCAGTAGCTTTATAGTCCAAAGGGTTGTTTACCAGCAGAAGTGACTTAACTGTGAACTTATATTTGCCTGATTAGATTTGTGAGTTGCAAAGGAAACATCTCCTTAGAGAAGATCCTGAATGTCAAAGGACATGCCAAGTGCCATCAGAACTAGAAAAATCAATGGTTTCAAGGCAACATTGTAATTTGGGAAGGAAACAGGAGTGTCTGGCTCTTTAAGGAATTAAACTTTTGCTTTTGTTCTCATACACATATTTCAGGATTTTTTTTCCTTCAAAGACATTGCCACAACTTTGCAAACCTCACGTTTATAGAGCTATAATTAAAAACCTAAGGGCAGGGACTTTAGAAAGTGATTACAGGTTTTGGATCTTGATTTGGTGACACTTGATAAAGAGTCTGTTTTTTTTCAGAGAGTGCATTCTCAACCTGTTCTGAAATTCAGGCCTCACCACTGGTAGCTTCGTTTTTGGCAAAACCACCTGTCTGGGACAGCTTTATAAAGATATAAGGATGCAGGTATCAGAGAGTGTCATAGCAGCATTCTCAGAAAACAAAAGCTGGAAAGATTGCAAACAGTCATTTTTTTGGATCAAATTCTGCCACTCTAGACCACAGGCTTAAAATAAAAACGCTATGAAATAAATAGGACCTGAGTAAACATTACTGCTTTTTCTCAATATTTCTAATTGTCATGGGTCCCTAAGTTAATAAAATCATCAAAAGTTGAGCTTGTTTTTTATCTTTTGAAAACATCCTTCTATAGTCACAACAGGATATGGACAAAGGATGTTACCATTCTCAAATCCAAGGTAACACATCAAAACATTTGATTTTTTTTTAAAAAATGTATTTATTTACAAATATTCCTTAAACATTTTTATTCATGTTTTGAAGACTAGTGGAACTTAATCATAGCTTCATATATACTGCCTAAAGACTTCAAAGCAAATTAGTTTAGCTACATCTCTCCGTATATTACTACTAATAATTTTGATTCTTTCATTTCTTTTGAAATAGAAATCTGTGGCTAAATTCTCATTTTTTTGGCTTTTCCTTTTTTATGTCAAACATCTGTGAAAGGCATGACAGATTGATGGATACTATACTGAAAAGTGCTCTTAATCATGTGCAACTTTAGAACAGAGACTAATTCTTTTTCTTCTTGTGTTCAATCCTACCATTTTAGCTCAGCAATTACTCCACTATGATGTCAAGTGGAAAAACATCAGTGGGAGACTGCTCTGGGTGAGGACAGATAAAAATGGAACAAGCACACGTCAAAAATTTCAATTCTTTGATCCAAATGTGTTTAATTTAATATGTGCGTGTTATGTGTAACACATGACGCAAGCACTAAACAGTTGTTATGATTGAACACAGTCACAATAACGACAAATCTTTAAGTAACTAGTCCTTTACATGTGCATTTACAGCAGTTAACTCATGCAATGTTGCTTGACTTCTGAAGTCACAAGCAGATTACTGTCCCAGGCTCTGTACAAATAGTCAGGCCCTTATTAACATACCCAGGGCTTATAATTGAAGTTTGCAAACCAGATAAATAGCAAGCGGGGAAAAAAAGCATTGTCTTCATTTCAGAGGCTGAAAAAGAGTAAGTGATTTGTTCATTGTAAAAAGATCAAGAGAGTTAATGGCAGAGAAATGAAATTTGATCTTCCGAGTACCAAACTGGTGCCCGAACCTCAGGACATCTATTTTCATATTTAGATAAATATTTAATGTGTGGAATTTTCTTTCTCATGAGAAGAAATACTGCATAGTTTCTGTAGCTACAACCATCTTTGACTTATGGAGCCCTAAAAGCTTCTAGGAACAGTGTGTTTCCCCATAGAAAGACATCTAAAAAGGAAATTATTTGGCAAGAGGTACTTTGAAAACCAATGAGAAGATAATATAAAACCTATTGTGCTTAAGTTACATGATTCATTGTGGTGGTCCAATACCACACACGGAGCAAGAGCATATCCAAGATGATTCCACTAGCAATATACTCAAGTTAACTTCAAGATAAGGCTTGAATGATGAACACCCTTTTCCAGAGCAAGGTATCTGATAGTGAAACAATGGAGCCGTCTGATGGAGTATCTGAATCTGAAGGGTGCAGTCTCTTAAAGCAGTAATCTGGCAATGCTCCTTAAGCTTAAGTCCTGTTGGCTTTACACACAGACTTTGTAAAACCATACTGTAGTGCTGTTGCTAAAATAACTCAGCAGCTATACAGATGTTATTATTTTTGCCCTTTCTTAGAATGAAAACAAGTAGTATATAGCTTTGAAGGAATGATTTTAATCTCTATCAAGTTTTTCATTTGAGCAAAACTGTGAGGGAGCAGGGCTTCTGCCCCATCTCTGGTTAAATTCAAGTATGGTAACACTATTTAGTAACACTAACACTCAGGTATATAGAAGCTGCTGTGTTTTGGGATAGTTTCAGAAAGGAGGACTTTCCTACATCTGTCCTAACAAATGACCACATCTGTTAAACCTGTATAAGACACAGTAGGGAATCTATTCCACATGCTCAATAGTTACCTATCCAACTCCAAACTAAGCCCTGATCTTTGCAGTCATTAGGCAAAGGAATAAGTCCCAGATTTAACAGAGGCTCGTTTCTATTTAATGATGTGTGGTTTTTTGTCAACAGTTTTTTCAGTTTCTTTGTATTTTTTGCATTTCTATAATATCTGAATCTGCCTCCCTGCACAAATGCTGCAGCAGTTACTTTCCTTTGTGTCAAACTGCTTTTATTTCACTGGATTGTAATAAAACAGTTCAATTAGTAAATGTGATACTTCACTATTTCATGTCAATGCACAGTCCTTTTAACAGGAGAACCAGGCTATAAATTATATGGAAGAAAAATCAGGTCTCATAGGAGACAGCTAGATACTAAAATGCTTCACAGGGAACTGTTTCTATTGAATATGAAACAGCACACCTGAAAAGGTGACAGTAAAAGTGCTGAATGGAAGCTAGAGAAGAGAGAGGTGCATTTTTACATTTTAGCTAATGGTAATAATGCATATATACAACATGACTTTGCTAATGTCATTCACAGAAGACATAAGACAGACTCTTTCTGAATACTTTGAATGATGTACAATGAAATAGATTAAAGCATACAGCTGAGCAGTTGCTGCTGTGAGAAGATCATTCTCCAAAAACAAGGGGTTTGATTCTGCAGCTTTGTACTTCCTCCACTAAGCTGCTGAGCAGCATCAGCTCCTGGATTTGCAGGGCTTTGTGTGTTGCAAGATTTGGTTCAGTACAGAAGTCACTGACAAGTGCAATTTTTAAGAAGGTTTCAACATCAGTCTAGTCTGCTGTACTATTATTCACTAATGATAGAATATCCTGTTTCACATAGTCATACTTAAGGATCTATCACTGCATACTACAGTGGGTTAAAAGTTAGCCACATATTAGGCCATTCCCACTGATTACCCCAGAGAGCCCCTGTGAAGATATGTATGAACCCATACTCAGGCCATCTTCCCACTAATCAGCAGGATCCAATTTTAGCAGTGTGCTTGTCAGCCGCAAGGCCCCTCAGCAGAGCAAAGACTCTCCTTTTCACATGGCTTTGCTGTCACTGGGTGGTATCCAGTTGTAGCTACAGAGAAAACATGGAGAAGCAAGGAGAGACACGTGAAAGGAAGAAGGGAAGAAAGATCAGGGCAGTCCTTCATGAAATGCCTTTGATGTAACAGGGAGATGTTATAGTTTGGGGATCTGTACAGGCAGAAAAATAAGAACAGAAGACAAATAATATGAAAACCATGAAAACATGCGGAAAAATTATGACTCTCTTCTTTCTTCTTTACCTCTTTTCATGAATAGAACAGAGCACGGTTTAAGTAGCAATATGTTTCAGAAAGTTGTCTTTCTTTTTACAAGAGTTCAGGCATTTTCACTCACTTCTGCATGCCATTTCTGGGTAGCTGCATAGAGATAAATTATGTCTTCTCATCCAGGACAGATTAATAATTTCCTAGTAACACTTTCAAGATTCTTAAATAAATAGAAAGAGCACCATAATTGTGTCACCGCTTTTATCCCAATTAAATAGCTGAGGGTTGCTCAAGTGCTGATTAGCCTATACTCTTGCCCTGCAGGATAAAGAATCACTCTTATTGGGTTTTTCATGGGTCAGAGCTCAACTGTAAATTGTTATCCTTTACACAGTACCCAAATGAGAGAATTTCTTAACATCAGGGAGTCTATTCATTAATATATAAACTCTCGTTGATGAAGAACAAATTACTTGATTGCCTGGAAAAGTAACTGAACTACCTCTTAAGCATGCAGCCATGCTGTGGTAGCTCATGGATTTCAGTGGGCAACAGTCAAGTAGTTATTTCAATAAAGGCAGGAACCCTTTCCTGAGTTTCTAAAATAAGCACATTGTAAGTGAAGTACTTTAGATTGCATTTATCAACAAGAAATATGGCCCCATCCTGGGCAGGTAAAAGCAAGATATAAATAAATTTATGCTGTCTCTGCTGATGGATGCAATCCTCCTGCTGGCACATTACTTCAGTTA
>NW_010196925.1:0-14368 GCF_000695765.1 Mesitornis unicolor
TATATTATAATTTATACATTAGATTATATTTATAATATTTATAACGGTTTATATATCGATATTATATTAAATCGTTTACACTAGATCTTTCATTCATTCTTTCCAATAGTAGCCTGTTTTATTGAAAAAGATACATTGAATAAGATGTGTGATAGCTTTGAAAACTACAACCAAGAAAACTCATGTTATCTGTTCTATGGATCTCAAAAATTTCAATTAAAAATTTAGCTAGAGACGTTGGTTTGACTTTGAGACTATATTCTTAACCTTGAGTTATGATCCTTCTCTTACAATGACCAGAAGTGCAGTTTTCTATGGTTTTATCCCTTCATAATTGTTCAGTGGGTGCATAGAACATCTGCAGATGCTGAAAGGTGTTTATGAGCTCAAAAAAACAATTTATTCATTCCTTCTTCAAAGGCAAAACTCAGGACATCTTATTCAGACTTATTTAACTTTTATGCAGGACTGACCGAAACTCCAATCTTAGGTTAGTAACTCTGTTCTGTCTTCTGTTAGACAATCGTTCTCAAAACACTATGACAAGAAGAACAGCACTTTCTGCCTGTCCTTTAGATTACAGATGAGGCAGAAGCCTAAAGCTTAAAAACTCAACACAGAAAATATTAACTAATGCTAAATGTCAGGGGTTCTCTTGCTGAAAGGTTAGGAAGGCAGAGTTTTCTTATTCACCCTGTACTCAACACTCATTTTTTAAATTATTGCATTACTGTATACACTCTTCCTTGACCAGAAAGTACTCCTTAAATAAATGACTAATAAGCTTGTGTAGGTATTTTTTTTTTGTGAGGAAGCCTTTTGAAAGAATAACAGTTTAGATGTAGCATTCCTTTCATCTTTTCTCAACCATGTGATCTGAAAACAGAGTATGTTAAAGGCCACTTTCCAAATTTCTGAAACTGTGCTATCACCTACTTTCATTCAGGCACTAATATAAACAACAAAATGCTTGACTGGCACTACAGGCTATTAAATACTTGCTTTAAAATGTTTTTTTACTATGGAAGCACTATGGCTGACCTTATTCATTTCAACTGGTGGATATATAAAATCTAGCTTCTTTCAGCTCAAGAAGTTCAGTCAAAAGCCTAGCTCCAAGGAATTTGGATGGTGATGTTAAAAAAATAATAGGGTTACGAGGGTGTGGTTGTCGTGGTTTAAACCCAGGGGGCAACTGAGCACTACGAAGCTCACAAAAGAGGGCTAGACAAAACCTCCGCAGGCTGCAGGCAGGTCAACCTGTGCTCTCGCTACAGGTTGCAGGGGGAACCTCAGCTCCATGCACCTCCTCAACTTCCCTGGGCATCCTGTTCCAGTGTCTCAACACCCTCACAGTAAAGAATTTCTTCTTAATCTAGTCTAAATCTACCTTCTTCCAGTTTAAAAACATTCCTCCTTATTCTGTCACTACCTGACCTTGTAAAAAGTCCCTCCCCAGGTTTCCTGTTGGACCCCTTCAGGAACTGGGACACTGCAATAAGGTCCCCCTGGAGCCTTCTCTTCTCCAGCTTGAACAGTCCCAACTCTCTCAGCCAGTTCTCACAGGGGAGGTGCTCCAGCCCTGTGATCATCTTCATGGCCCTCCTCTGGACCTGCTCCAACAGCTTGATGTCCCTCTTATACTGGGGGCCCCAGAACTGGACACAGTACTCCAGCTGAGGTCTCACCAGAGCAGAGTAGAGAGGCAGAATCACCTGCCTTGCTCTACTGGCCACACTTTTGATGCAGCCCAGGATGCGGTTGGCCTTCTGGGCTGCAAGCGCACACTGCTGGCTTATATTGAGTTTTTCATCAACTGACACCCCCAAGTCCTTCTACTCGGGACTGCTTTAAAGACATTCTCTGCCCAGCCTGTATTTGTGCTTGGGATTTCCCCTACCCAGGTGCAGGACCTTGTACTTGGCCTTGTTGAACTTCACTGGGTTGGCATGGGCTCACCTCTCCAGCCTGTCCAGGTCCCTCTGGATGGCATCCCTTCTTTCCAGCATGTGAACTGCACCACACAGCTTGGTGTCATCCGCAAACTTGCTGAGGGTGCACTCAATTCCATTCTCCATGTTTCTGTCAAAGATGTTGAACAGTATCGGTCCCAGTACCAGCCACTGGAGAACACCACTCATCACTGGTCTCCATTTGGACATGGAGCCGTTGACCACAACTCTCTGAGTGCAACCATGCAGCAAATTCCTTATCCAGAGAGTGGTCCATCCATCAGATTTCCATTTCTCCAGTTTCATGTCTCCCTACCTCTCCTTTCTTCCTTCACCAACCTTGGTGTTTTTTAAAGTTGTTCTCCTCGTATCCCTCTCATCTTCTCCACCGCAGGTCCTTTCTGATGGTTCTGAAGAGTTCCCAGCTCTCTCTTTTTTGGGCTAGAGCTGCAGCACGGCTTGAGCTTAAGTTGGGCCTGGTCTGGCCCAGCCTAGCTCAGCTGGGCAGGGCCAGGGCCATGCCACCCACACCCGGCACTGTGCTGTTTGGGGCCGGGGAAAAAGAGAGAGCGGATTGTGCACTGCACCCTCACTTAAATACATTAATTCATAGGGGCACCAATTAGCCTTGCCCTGGTCAGAAGTGGGTCTGACATTTTAGAGCTAAGGGAGTTTCTAGTAACCTCTTACAGGGTTCCATAGCCTTTCCCTGCTACCAAAAAAAACCAAAGCCCCTCACAGAAAACCCAATACAGTGGTGAATGGATAAGGAAGTTCTTGTATTAGTATTAGTATTGTATTAGTTAGTATAAGTACCTCTTTTTTTTGATGTCCCCCACTCACTTCTGCTGCACAGAATTGCCAGTCATTTCTGCCTGAGTCTGTAAATGCACCACTCCACTGAACAATTGCTTCGTACTAGTTGGTATGCAAAATCTCGGTATTCTGTGTAGTTTTCTGACAGGCTCAAGCCAGTATACTATCTCTAATACAAAGTGTGCAAAACATAATCAGAAAAACTAGTTATGCTGCGTTTTGATTTTTTCTTTTTTTTCTTTTTTAAATGTATATTGCCAATTAAGGAGTTGCAGCACTTATCCAGGAAACTGAACCTATCATTTCAAGCCATTTTTGAGACAAAGATGTAGGAATCCAGAAATGTCATTCAAGTTCACCATGCTTAACACAAGATGACATGTATAGAGAGAGGCAGTTTTGATACAAAGATATATATTCATTTTACGTTCACTTTATGCCATTCTTATTAGTGTTTCATTCTGCAAAAGGATCAAAGTATTCATCAAGCCAGAAGGAAAAAGAAAATTGTTCTAGCTTGCAAAGATTAGAGTGCAGGCAGAAGACACAAAAAGGAGACTTCAGCTCTGCAACTCTCTTCCAAGAATATTTATGCTTTTTTTGATGCTCAATTCCCCACCTGAATCTGGATTTTAGTGGCAGACACAGCCTCAGGCAGAGAAAGATTCCAGTTATGAAGATCCACGCTAATCATTTGTCTAAGCAGAGCATCATTCTTAGTTTGTTTTAACAGGGGAAGGACTCATTTTTATATCAAAGAATTGTTCCCATCTATTTATAATTTTGTAATAAAATAACCCTGATATCAAATTAGTATTTGTCATACGAAATTGTGACAGTCAGTAAGATCTGTAGAAATTTTCATTCCAGTGAAACCTTTAATTAAAGCCAAAGAAGCAGCCTGCTTGCCTTGCGTATTGGCCAATCGCTTAGCCATTCTACCAGCTGGTGAGCCTGGTGCTACTTTGCTGCATGGCTGCCAGGATAGCAACAGGCCCCCAACTGTCTGGTTATTCAGCTGCTGGGCTCAGTGCGCCTTTTAGCTTTTTTTCTGATTTGCCACCCAGTCAGTACCAAAATGTTTCCTTTCAAACCACTGAAAATTTCATAAAGTTATATACAATACTGATATCCAGATTTTCATGAAAAAAAGCCCTCAAAACAGATGAATTTCTTTTTCTGGTTGCTTTAAATATGGTGCTTTGTTCTAGCTCTCTATTAAATTGCATATGCATGTTGTACTGATTAAAGTGAGAACTGCATTATCACGTGTATTCAGTGTAAGATCCAGAAGCCTACACTGTTTAATCAGAAAACACGAAATCTTTCTGTCATTGTGAGTTTCAGCATGAAAAACACTTTCAAACAGCTATAAAGTTACTTAAGGTGTTACAGGTATCTTGTTACAAATGTAAGAAATATACTTTAGTTTGATGCTTAGTTTTTGGAAGGTAGAGGTTTAATTAGCTGTCCTTCGTGATATAGCTATTTTTCTGTATAATACTACTGCCCAATGATGCAAGGCAAAATAGCTCTTTTATTTAAAGTCTTACGCTGTAACAAATTGTTAAGCAATATAGGGGCAACAACCTTTTACTGCTTACATATTTGAGAATAAACTAATTACTGGAAGAGGTCTTATTGAACAATTGAAACAAAAATAAACATATTTCCTAACACCTATAATGACTAGTATATACTCTGCCTATAACAAGTTTCTCTTTATTAATCACAGTAACATGTGAAAAATAAAATACAAGTTTCTTGTCCAAAGTATGAGAAAACTTCACTCTAGCCATTTAAATATGCTCATGGTAAAAGGCTAGTTTTATTTTTTAGATGGCTAATATCTAGTTAGGTTTACCTATCATATCAATTATCCATTAACACATCTATCCTTAACAGCTATGGGTTATACTTAAGATGATTCTAACTAAGCACATGCTGATATTGGCTAAATTCTAAATAAATTCACAGTTCCTAAAATCTGATCCTCATAGTTCATTACTTCTGTGGGATTCTTCCCAGAAAGCAGATTAGCAAGCTGACAGAATTTATAATGCCAACTGGCAAAAGATGATTGCTTATTATGCTCATATAACTGCCCCTTTTCTCATGTCAGTTTATCTTCTCAGCAAATTATAAAGCTGTTCACCATTACCAAAATGCACTGACATCCAACCTACTTCTGTGTGAGCTACTATCCCAAGCACAGCTCCACTGCATCATCTACAATGTTTTCCTAAAATTCAAAGAAAAACACTCTATCTACCGTAAAGGAAATGCAGATGTCTCATCTTTTTTGCAGTTCAAAAGATGAAGGAGCCAACAAGAAAACTTCTGTGAAACACTTCAAGTGAATTAAGGGGTGTTCCACTAAGGAGGCGACATGGCCAACAGCCCAGATAATGTGCCTCTATGTGAATGCACGCAGCATGGGCGACAAATGGAGGAGCTGGACTGAGACCTGCTCTGCAGAGAAAGACTTGGGGGTACTGGTGGATGAAAAGCTGGTCAAGAGCCAACAATGTGTGCTCACAGATCAGAAAGCCAACCGAATCCTGGGCTGCATCAAAAGAAGCATAACCAGCAGGTTAAGGGACATGAATTTGCCACTTTGCTCCTCTCTGGTGAGACCTCAGCTGGAGTACTGTGTCCTGCACTGGACCCCTCAGTACAACAAAGACATGAACCTGCTGGAGCAGGTCCAGAGGAGGGCCACAAAAATGATCCGATGGCTGGAGCACCTCTCCTTTGAGGACAGGCAGAAGGAGCTGGAGTCGTTCAGACTGGAGAAGAGAAGGCTTCATGGAGACTTTATTGTGGCCTTTCAGTACTTAAAAGTGGCCTACAAGAAAGATGGGGACAAACATTTTAGCAAGGACTGTCGTGACAGACAAGGAGCAATGGTTTTAAACTACGGGAGACTGGTTATAAGAAAGAAATTTTATCATTATGATTGAGGGTGGTGAAACACTGGAACAGATTTCTCAGAGTGGTGGTAGAGGCCCTATCTCTGCAAACACTGAAGGTCAGCTTGGAGGGGGATCTGAGCAACCTGATCTAGTTGAGGATGTCCCTGCTCACTGCAGGGGAGGTTGACTAAATGGCTTCTAAAGGTCTCTTCCAATCCAAAGCATTCTATGATTCTATGATTTGATGTAGCTCCCACAAAACTGCACAGAATCCACCATAACAAATTTAAGTCAACAGAGAAAACGCTTCCATTTTGTAGTTGTCTTTTACAAACTCTTAGAAATGTTTGTGGAGAATCATGGAGATCATTGGTTGTGAATCAGAGATTTAAAGTATCTCACCACCATGTGTAGTCAACAACATTTACATTAGATAGTCTGTCATCTAATGTAAAATGTATTTGGAAGAAAACAGTGTTCACTGAAATAATGTAGCTTTGTTGTTAATTAAGGGATCAGTAAAAGTGTAAGGCTACACATGTAGATGTGTCAGTGAAGTTCCCATCTTTGCATCTTACTTCATTTGAGACTCTGGGTAAATCAGAGTTTACAGAAGAAATAAGGCACTAGCATTTTTAAGAATCAAAATTCTATTCTTCCTGTATTTCATTACAACATCCTGTCTCCATCCCTTTCTTTTCTGCATTATTTAGGAGGTAGTTTTCAAAAATCTTATGCTTTAGGTT
This sequence comes from Mesitornis unicolor, assembly GCF_000695765.1. NCBI lineage: Eukaryota > Metazoa > Chordata > Aves > Mesitornithiformes > Mesitornithidae > Mesitornis > Mesitornis unicolor. The sequence goes on from NW_010196925.1 coordinate 6,430, forward strand.
AACTCTGATCCCATGAAGTCAAGTCAAGTAGTATTTTATTGTTCCTGAAAAATCTATTATGTAATTCCCACCTTGTGTTGCAAAGTGGAATTCAGGGTTGGTGTGTTGTTTTTTTTAATAGTATTAAAAATCTCCATTTCCTCCAGAGACATACTGATGTATCAGAAAATACTATACACTTACTTTAACATTTGATATACACACTGCCAGCTAGCTATAACTGACAAGTCAAAAATTTATTTTTAAAAACCCTGTCTCATTCAGGTACTAAACTAGCCTTAGTTATTAAAAATCTTCTAAAACTATAGTTTTTACAAACAGTAATTACACCAGAAAGAATTGTCTTTTCCTTCCAAGTCAGGCAACAAACAAATGAGGATTAGTAGAAGACACAATTAAGACAAAAATACTTGACTTTGTACATATTTCTCAGACATGGTATTTCTCATTCTTACAGAAATGACGAACTACTTTCATTCACACTGATGGCTTTTGGGTTTATTTTTTTCCATACATTGTTTATCTGCAGTGATTGCCTTTGTTATCTTGTTAAGGAGTGGCTCAGAATCTTATTCTTTATTAGTCAGATAAAATACAGTTTTTAATATACAAACATAAGAAGTAATTTAGACACAATACATGGGTATGAAAAGAGACTAAAAGTACCCAGATTAAAAATGTCCAGTCAAAGCTCAACATCAGATCAGTGAACAAATGTGTAAAAACTTCAAGGAATGATACAGACACTAGAAAATACATATAAGGGACAGGAGATAAAAAGAGTCGAATTGTCAGTCCTCACTCTACCTGTCCAGTTCTATTTTATTATGATTGAATACGTACGGAATAGTAACAGAATTTAAACTTTGTGTGTTACTTATTTGTTTGGAGCAGAAATCAGTGACACCAAATAAGGTATTCTTTTAGTGAAATTTATTTGTTTGCAAAAAGTGTATTTTAATTTTGAACAAGGATTATTATCAAATAGCAAGCATGCAAGCCTCACTGATACAAGCCTTAGTTTAAGCACTAAAAATGTCAAAAAATATTCCAAATAGAAAAAGGATTTCTTTAAAAAAAACATATATAGCAAAGTTTTCACACAAAACTTTTCACGAAGTATACAGTTCCCACATTTTTTTCACAAGCCAGGAGATTCACAGAATTGAAATTAATCAAAAAAGGATTTTGAGGTAGATGTCCCATCTATGAGCACTGTTGAAACCTATTCTAATACTACCAGAGCCTTAGGCTAATAGAGACTCACAACTTAGCATGACTAGGTGCATACATAGATCTCATCACTCATATGCAATACAAAATCTTAAGTGTGAACTACAGATGTGTGGAATCTTTCTTATTGGTATTATTTGCTTGTTGAAATAAAACTACAAAAAAAAAGCTTTGATTTTTAAAAAAGAGTAAAATATCACATATTTTGATAAGGCTACCCTGCATTACCCATGTACATGTACATGCTAGTAGGGCTTAACACTTACATAGCATAATACAAACACTACAAAAGACAGTAGCCTCCTGCCTGCTTGAAAGGATAGGAAAGACCTTTAATGTTTATAAATATTTAAAGGGTGAGTGTCACGAGGATGGAGCCAGGCTCTTCTCAGTGACATACAATGATAAGACAAGGGGTGACGGGGACAAACTGGAACACAGGAGGTTCCACTTAAATTTGAGAAGAAACAACTTCTCAGTGAGGGTGACAGAGCACTGGAACAAGCTTCGCAGAGAGGTTGTGGAGTCTCCTTCTCTGGAGACATTCAAAATCCGCCTGGACGCCTTCCTCATCTAGGTGTTCCTGCTCCAGCAGGGGGATTGGACTAGATGATCTTCTGAGGTCCCTTCCAATCCCTAACGTTCTGTGATTCTGTGTTCTGTGATTCTGTGACCTACCCAAGAGAACAGCACCTGACCAGTGACTTATCTGGTTTGGTTAAATTTTGCTTAAATTAGGGAGCAGATGTATTAAAGACAAATGTGAAGTATTAATCACTTACAGCTTATTGTGTTTCCTGTATAGGAAAACATATATAACATAACATATATACAACATACTCATTTCTAGCATTCTTTCCTTTGTTCTTCATGATTGACTTGACTCCATGAAACATCTCCTCTTGTAACAAGCTTCATAATGAACATCATTTGTAAAAAGTTCCATCCCACAATGTAAATGTAAGAACACTCAATCGTGGATACAAGACCAAAACTCAAGTCTTTGATTTAATAAATTCAGATCTGTTTAGAAAGAATCAGATTCACAGTAAAGAAGTAAAGCTGAAACTAACTCAATATTTAACACACTGCTTGATTTGAAAGATCCCGAAGGATTTAATGACTAAGGAAACACATTCCTCCTATTCCATCAACCCAGTTAGTAACACGTCTACACTGGGGTTCAGACGCTATCCTAAGTGTTAATCTTTTGGTCAAGCACTAAACAAGTAAGGTTTTTGTATGACTAGGCCTATCAATATCCTTTCTGTTTCTAATTCCAGTGATGGGATTAACGGGTCTTAATAGCAGTCATTATAAATGTGAATGTCTATTGCATGACAACTTCAGGTACTGGCCCTTTTATACCTCACCTTTTTTTTTTTCCTGGAAATGTTCTATCCAAATTATATTAAACCATTTCAGAGCAAGGACACTGTGACATATATTGTCAAACAGCCAAAAAAACCCCACTCTTCTATCTCTTACAAAATCTATTGCTGTCCAAACTGAGAACTCAAGACTTGAATTTTGTTAGAGATATCAAATAAATGTTGCATGCTAATAGATATTTTCACTCATCTTTGGATAAGAAGATAGGTCAACAAGATTGCCTGTAAATTGTTCTTTTGTGAAATTATTTTCTATATAAATATTCAAGTAATACGAAACCAAGTATTTTCAGAGCTGTGGATTTCCTAGAATTGTAATTGCATCTTACATTTATGTAGCATTAACATATATAATATTGGTATATCTGTATTATAGAAAAAGACTTAATGTGGTATCTCTGTCACAGAAACTACAGAACTTCTATGTAAATTGAATTTTTCATTGAATTGTTATGTATGAAACCCAAGCTATAGAATATCAGGGCTGCTCTTATGTGTGCATCCAGTACACTCAAGTCATTAATGCCCTGAATGATTCAGGAATTGACCATATAATGAGGTAGGAGGCTGGCTTGAGAACATAGACTAATTTGAAAAGTAATTACAGAGTTATTTTATAAAAACATGCAGTTTCCCAATTGAGTCTTCAAATTATGAAAACAAGAAACAACATAGAAAGAGAAAGACTATCTTGAAGATAAAGCATATAAATGAAGAAAATAAAAGAGGAAGAGAACTGAGTTAGTCTTCTATATTGCCATAGTTCAATGTCCAGTCAAAGGACCAAAAGAGAACGTCTTTCAGAGGAAGAAGTAAACAGTACTAAATCAGTCTTGAAAGAGGAAAGAAGACAAAGACTTCTCTCCATAAAGCCAGCTCTTTCTCCAGGTTAAATATACAGCAGAAAAGTAAAGGAACAATGTCCAAAAGAAAAGTGTTTAAAATATAACATTCTATTAGCAGTTTTACGGTAATATTTCATCCAAGATTAAGTGGTTAAAAAAGCACTAGTTCCTACAGTCAATTCCTGTAAAACTGTCTATACTAGGACAAAGCCTTTTATTTAACTGACAATCAGAACATTGAAAAGTTTGAAGCTAGATATAGCATTGATAGTTGTTTCTGTACCTCAGAACAGCAACAAAAAGCTGTTTTTTATTTTAACGCAGTAAATTACCACTCTTCAAATTTAACCTAATGAGCTATTTAGAACCAAACTAAGGTCTTAGGTAGAAACTCCACTGTAATCAATTAGTACTTATTTATAACACAAAAAATCAAAAATTTAAATAAGCCCATGTTTGGGAAGGGGGGAAAAAATTTCTACAGTATGCCACCTTGAAAAGATACTTGTTCTGGAAGAACTTTGAGAACCTATTGATTAATTTTAAAGTTATTCAGCTGGAGGGAATATGTAATTCACCTTACGACTCTTTATGTCAAGTTCATGATGATGTCTGGACAACTGAAAAAGCGTCGTTGTTTTAAAAATGTCAGTGTTGAAATATATGAAAGCCCTGTTGTGCCTTTGCAAGATTGGAAAAAGTTCAATTTTGAAGTAAAGTTACTGTCATATAAAGCAAGTCTATGAGAAACCAATGTATGACCATCAAGGACTGAATAAAGGTCCAACTGATGATTGTAGAAAGTTTGCAGTACTCTGGATTGTTGAAAAGTGTCAATATTAAGAAATACTTTTTAACTTCAGAAGTAGATTGCATCTTATAAAGCCAGATGTTCATATGTCAATGTTTTTCCAATTAATCTGTTGACTTGGCAGAATATTCAGGTATGATGGAAGGCAAAAGGAGACTGCCAGACACATATCATTTGAAATGTTAGTCTATGATATAAGTAATATGTTTTTTGTGACACAAGTAATAGACATAATATTGATGGATAGTGTTGCTGCCCTGATTGCCTGAAGGACTAGTATCAGAAGTTGTTGATTTTCGTATAGATGTCAGGTACTTGGAAGGAGTAATTATTCTTAAATCTGATACAAATACTTCATGTACCAAATCACCTCATGCTTAGAACTCAATTTTCCCAAGCAGATCATAGAAGTCATACCACACAAGTTGTGGCAAGCTGTATATAGCTCCTTGGTGTAACTGATGAGAACAAGCCCTGGTAAGGGCAGTCAGCAAGGAGCAGAGGCAGACAGGTCTGAATGCAGAGATACGTGAGATACAGCCCCAGCTTGAGCTTGACCAGTTTAGTAAAGCCTTTGACACAGTCTCCCATAGCATTATCCTAAAGAAGTTGGTGGCTTATGGCTTAGACAGGCATAAGTGGACGGGAGTGTTGGTCTGCTTGAGGGAAGAAGGCAGAGTGATCTGGACAGGCTGGATCAATGGGCCAGGGCCAATACTATCAGGTTCAACAAAGCCAAGTGCTGGGCCCTTCACTTGTGTCACTATAACTCCATGCAAAGCTACAGGCTTGGGCTGGAAAGCTGCCTGGTGGAAAAGAACCTGGGGGTGTTGATTGACAGGCAGCTGAATATGAGCCAGCAGTGTGCCCAGGTGGCCAAGAAGGCCAATGACATCCTGGCCTGTACCAGAAACAGCATAGTCAGCAGGACTAGGGAAGCGATTGTGCTCCTGTACTGAGCACTGGTGAAGCCACACCTTGAATGTTGTGTTCAGTTTTGGGTCCTTCCCTACAAGAATAACATTCAGTTGCTGCAGTGTGCCCATAGAAGGGCAACAAAGCTGGTGAAGGGTCTGGAGCACAAGTCTTTTGAGGAGCGGATGAGGGAACTGCCATTGTTTAGTGTGGAGAAGAGAAGCTGGAGGGGAAACCTTGTCACTTTCTACATCTACCTGAAAGGAGGTTGTAGAGAGGTCGATATTGGTGTCTTCTTCCAAGTAACAAGTGATAGAACAAGAGGAAATGGCTTCAAGTTGTGTCAGGGGAGGTTTAGATTGGATATTAGGAAAAAATTCTTTACTGAAAAAGCGGTCAAGCATTGGAACAGACTGCCCAGGAAAACAGTGGTCACCATCCCTGTAGGTGTTCAAAAAATATGTAGATGTGGCACTCTGGGACATGGTTTAGTGGGCACGATGGTGTTGGGTTGATGGTTGGACTTGATCTTAGGGGTCTTTTCCGATCTTAATGATTCCATGATTCTATGATTCTGATTACTTATTTGGGTAAAAGTCAAACTGAATAACTGGGATCATTACCAGTGAGAAGTTTACATAGTTTACCACTCTTAAAATGTTTCCAACATCTTACAATTTCATATATGGTTATTTTCTCCACTTTCTTTACTTTTTATAATTCTATATAGCAAATTATTATACTTACAAGTCTATTGCCTGAACAGGGGAAGGAAGCTTGTTTCTGAGTCTTTCTTATAAGTGTTAATAAATGAACCAAACAACAAAGAAAAATATCTGGTTCTACAATCTATGGTATGATTCAATAAATCATATATGCAACAGTATTGTATAGCTTGCTACACACAAAATCTTGTTGGAATAGAACACCCAATATATAGAGCCAAAAATTACACTTAGTTCAATTATGGCTTTAATGGACTAATATTGAAGTCTAAATAGTGAAAAGTCTCATTAATAATACTAGTAACTTCTTTAACTAAAGATTTTTTCCTAATATCTATCCCTTTTCTCTGCTGTTATGCTCACTCTTTCAGTGTCCCTCTTGTCCTGAGATCAGCACTTCATCCTTTCCCAAATATAAGGGCAAAATGTTTACTGTGAGTCATAAGTATCCTGAGGTCATCCTTGGAATTACGTTAATGATAAAACTCCCCTTCCTCAACCCTGAATCATCTTTGGGCTATTTGATGCTTTTTTAACAGAGGCAGCTTTTCTTCCCATTGTTTCCTCGCCTTCCCTCATCCCAATTAACAAAGAGGGCCAATGTGTGTTACACAGAAACTGCCTAGGATTGTCAGACCTTGACTACAGGTGATAGTAACACAGTCACTTGACCAGTAGGCAATTGTCAGAGCTCAAACAAGCTGAAACCAGCTGAGGTCAAGGAACCTCAGAAGAGTCCTAAAACAATCCTGCTGTCAGATCAATACAAAGACTTTGAACATTTTCCAGTAATAAGGCAAAAGTCACATTTACTGGGTTATCAGTTGATACCAGTATTGCCAGATTCACACTAAAGAAACTTGGAGGCATAGGAAACAGGAAGGAAAGAGTACTTCTCCCTGCAGCTAATTCTCATTTAACTTCTCTCCCTAATCCTTAGTACTTCACATAACTACAGTAGTTAAAATGAAAAGCACATATAGGTATGAAATATTCAAACCGGTAAAAGGCTTCCATTATATTTTCTGTACAGCATAAAGGGAAATTGTCATGCAATGCTGGCTGGAGATAAAGTTTAAAATATAAGTCAAATTACTCCCACTTTGCAGCAAAATTAGGGACCCCTTGGGTCTTATTGGAAAAAGTAAGAATCTGAAAGTTTTCCTGAGCATCTGCCACTCTACTTTCTCCTAGTTAGATACTAAATCGAAATGCAAATGCATCTTAAAAGAGCTTTCCTTAATATTAGAAAAAAAATTCAAAATTCTGTCATGTTAGGCCTGAGTCAGTTATGTTATTTAATCTTTTTTTAAGGGCAATGATAAGACAGTGCAAGTCCTGAAGCACCTTTAAAGAACAACTCATCAGTAAAAAGTAAGAGGATAAAAATTAAGCAGCTCGACTCAAATTAGAGGTGATATTTTTCTCAGAGTTCACTCCTTCCTATTTCCTATTTTCTACCTCTGAAAATATATCAAGGTTGATACTGAACACTATCAAAAAGAGCTACTCTTACTGCATAATTTAAATATAATTGCTGTCAAGGAATCCATGTGGATTACTCACACACAGAACCATTTACCTCAGTTAGTTTCTATCTAGTGTTTTTGTGAATTAATGTCTTGCTCAGTTACATTTTGTGCAACAACTTTGTTCTGTATCTCAAACATCTGGTCTCCGTCTAGTTCTATTTAATTTATCACATAAGACATTTTAAAATTGCTTACATTTATCTGTAGTGACCTTCCCCTCTTCTGCAATATATTGGTAAGCTCATAAATTCTTACTCGAAAATTTCACAGAACATCCATCTCAGAATGCATGACAAGTATCAAGAAACTGTGTCATCCTTAATTTCGTAAGAAAAAAAATCCAAACCATAAAGAGACAGTATCTTGTTTTTTACCACAAAAATCTAAGATAAAACCGAAAAATGCCAGGGCCATAATGGCATCCTTTTGGCCCTCACTAGCCCTGTCTGGGGACCCTGATGACTCTCTGCCCTTGGGCCCAGGAATG